>NC_137091.1:41197479-41224979 GCF_951640355.1 Cnephaeus nilssonii
TACTGGGGACAACATCATCTCACGCTCGGGTGCCCCCGTGTGACGACTGATTCCAGCTCCAAGCTCAGCGAGCTAGTCGATGGAGGAGGCAGGACCAGACTCACCCCCCGGGAGCCTTAGGGTGATGGTGACAACTCGCCCGCCATCTCCAGGAAGCTCTGCTCCAGTCTAATACTCACCCCAAGTGCCCCCCTCATTGAGAACCACTGTCCCAGACCCGGGAGGGAAGCACCTGCATCGCCTTCAGGGAACTCCTGGTCTGATGCGAGGCATGCCCCTGCCACCCTCCCCGGGGAGTTCCGAGCTGCAAGCCCAGCTGGGGGGGCATCACCCACGGTTAGAAACACCTAGACTGTGGAGGAGACAGGCCCTCCTTCTCGGGGAGGCTCTGCTCTGGTGGAGGAGGAACACCATTCAAACCCGCAAGGAACTCCCGTGCTGGTGGGACCTCCCCCCCGACCCCCCCCCACCCCCGGGGCCCTCTGAGTCTGAGGGTGGAGGCCTCCCTCTGGCTCTGGCAGAGCTCTGGTCTGGTGAGGGAGGCAGCCTTCTGTTGCACACGTTCCCCCTCCTCGCTGCCGACTGAACACGCAGGCAGGGGCTCCCCTCCTCACCTCCGAGGTGCATCCTAGAATCGGGGAACTTCTCTGGGACACCACCGTGTCCCAGCCCTGGGACTCCCCTCCGGTTCTCAGCCCAAGACCAGGGCCTCACGGGCTCACACAGGCCCACCCTGCAGATGCCGGCTCACCTCCCACCCCTGATGGCCGTCGCCCGCCACGGTGACCCTCCCTGGTGGTGGTGTCCCAGCGCCAGGCCCGGCGGGGCCCCACCCTCACAGGTGCCCACGGGCAGAGCGGAAGGTAGACCCAGGCTGGCTCCCTCCGCACGGACGGGCACCATGTGTCTGTGCCAGGCCGCCGTGCCAAAGGGTTTCTTGCTGACTCACTGGGTCCTCTCAGCCCTCGTGTTCTTACTTCCATGGCTCAGAGGGGGAAACGGAGGCCCCGAGAGGTCAGATGCCGCTCCTAAGCCACTGAGGCAGAGCCGACACTGACACATAGGTTGTCTGACTCCAACGGCCTTTGTCCCCTTGGTCCCCGGTCAGGTCCTCCAGAAAGCAGAGCGTAGGTGGGCGAAGAGGGCAACGTGGGAGACAGGGGAGGGGTGAACAGGACCTGGGCCTCATGGAGTCAGGCATGCTCAGCCTGCGGGTTCCTGCTCACCTCCCCCCATCAGGCCAGCCTGCCAGCTCAAGGGGGAGCCCCTGACGCGAAGAGCCCATTAGAGGAATTCCACCGTGGGCAGAAGTGCCCGCGCTTCCTACCCTGTCTGCTCAGGCAGCGGCCAGAGGCTGCCAGGGGCCCGTGCCCCCGACTGGCCAGCTGAAGCGGACCTTGAAGGAGCCAACTGTGGGAGCCTGTTAGGGTCCCCACGACTGGCAGCGGGGCCACACGTCTTTTCTTGGAGGGGGATCCAAGCAGTGTGCCTCAGTGGCGGTCACTCTCATCTCTATACTAACAACTAGGGGCCCAGCACGCAAAACCGCGCGAAACCCAGACCCGGCACACCGCGGAACCCAGCGTCAAGTCCCGCCAGCACCGCGGACGCAGCATCAACGCACCTCCTGGTGACCGGTCTTTGGTCGTTATGGCATTACGACCACTGGTTTTTATTATATAGATAGCAATCGGTTAGAAATAATATCTTCCATTTCCTCAGCACTTACTCCGTGCCGGCCTGTGCCAACGTGTGTGTGTGTGTGTGTGTGTGTGTGTTAACTCATCTGACCCTCACAACAGCCCCGTGAGGCATGCACTATTTTTGCTCCCGTTTTATAGATGAGTAAACTGAGGCTCGGAGAGGGTAAGTCCCGCCCAGGGTCACAAAGCTGGTAAGTGGCAGAGCTGGGACTCAAACCCACACGACCAGACAGTGAGCCCCGGTTACACGTGAGGACACTGAGGCCAGCACCGTACTGCCCGGCTGTCCACCATCACCTTGCTGGGACCCTCTGTCCTACCCTGACCTTCCCAGACGCCCCCTCCCACTGCATCAGCCCTGATTGATCAAGGCAGTGTGTGGGGGTGGGGAGAGGGTGTCCGGTCTCCAACCAGGATGTTGCAATCCTCTGACTCAGCGTTGTGCGTGCAGACCCAGCAAGAAGGAGAAAGGGGAAGATTAAGCGTTGGCCTCGTCCCCAAGTGGGCTGATCCTGCTCGGTACCAGCAGCTGCCAAGGCCGCAGGGTGGGGAGGAACCAGGAGGTACAAGCCAGGCTCTAGGAATCTGGCCTGCACTCACCCTGGGGGTGGGGCAGGGGCAGCCTGGGGGAGCGAGTTGTCTGCAGACCCAGACTGGTCTTCCCGCCCAGAGCCCAGATGGGAGGCTGTGTGACCTTGTCCTCGTCGCTCCCCATCGGGGCTCCCCGTATCTGCCTTCCTGTCTGTGACATTGAACTTGCTCTCCCTGAGCCCCTCTGAAGTCTCACCCCGTCCCCCCTGCTGCCCCGCCCCATCTCTCTGCCCCACCCTCCCTGCGCCTGGGCGTGTGGACCCTGCTTACTCCTCACAGGTGCTCTGGGGCACAGGCCTGGGCCGCTCTGGGCCTGTTTCCCCAACTAAACCGTTGCTTCCCAGGAAATAAGGGTCTGGAATTGAGCTGGGAGGGACGGCCTGTGGTTTCTGGGACTAATGACCGCACCTCCCAGTCCCAGGGTGCCAGGATCACAGGGACCTGGCTTACCGTCTTGGCCCTCACAGCCTGACCCCAGGCACGGACCTCACGCCTCTCGCTGGTCTCCTTCTCTGTCCAGTTGGGGATTTGGGTTGAATTTTCCTCATAAGCTTCTCAAGAGGATTAAGTGGACCAATTCCTAGTGGGAGCTGGGCCCAGAGTGAATGGGGCCATCTTATCTCATCTCTGGGTGGAAAAGGGAGACAAGGAAGGGCTGGCCTGATGGGTCGAGGCAAGCAATGTGGAGACGGGAAAGGCTGTCATTCATTCATTCACTCTGCACACCCGCTCTCTCTTCATCTGCTCCGCCACCCTGCAAGGCAGGAGCTGTAACCATCCCCAACTATTGTCCCTACAGAGGCACAGAGAGGGAAAGCCATCTCTCCAAGGCCACACAGCAAACACAGGGCAGAGCCGGGGCTCAAACCCATGTCTCTAAAGCCACCACGTTGAACACTAATTTCCTCAATGAAATGAGTCCTGCTGTTGAAAATTTGGGTTGGTTGATGCTAATGATAATTACTATTATTATTCCTATGGCTATCAGAGGAACAATAACAATTGTAGCTACACTGAATCGAGCACTTTCTATCCCTCGGGCCCTGTAGGATGGGAGCATTCTTTTCTTGATGGAGTCTGTTTTATATATCAAGATGTTTTGTGGCCCTAACCGGTTTGGCTCAGTGGATAGAGCGTCGGCCTGTGGACTCAAGGGTCCCAGGTTCGATTCCGGTCAAGGGCATGTACCTTGGTTTCGGGCACGTCCCCAGTAGGGGGTGTGCAGGAGGCAGCTGATAGATGTTTCTAACTCTCTCTCCCTCTCCCTTCCTCTCTGTAAAAAATCAATAAAATCTATTTTTTTAAAAAAGATGTTTTATGGATAGTTGAGGCTCTATCAGGTTAAGTCACTAAAGTAATGAAAGTGAGAGACAGGACTTACACCCAAGCCTCAGCTGGAAGCAAAGCAGGACAAGGCCAAGCCCTCTCCTCTCCTTTTAGAAGGGGAAACTGAGGCCCCGAGAGCAAGAAAGCTGCCCCAGGCCCACAGCCTTCTCGCTGGGACTTCATTTCCCTCGTGGGACCTTGAACAGGTACAGTCTTGGCCCTTCCTTGCCTGGGGGGAGGACAAGGGGGAAAGAAGCAGTCGGCGGGAAGAGGCCATCTGAACCGGTACAAAAGACCATCTGAATGAGGGAAAGTGGTTAGACACCGGGCAGGACTTCCGGGCCTTCTCTGGGAGGTTTCTGGGACTCATCCAGGGGCAGCCCCTGCCAGCAGGGGGCCTCCACAGTTCAAGGCCCAGAGAGGGGAGACCCTAGTCCTCCCCTCCTGGGGCGCAGGGAATCAGGGGGAAAGGAGGGGGTAGGCATCCTGGTTCCGCATCCTCCATTCCCGACACTGAGGGAGGTGCTGTGGGAGCTGGGACTTTCCTGAGCAGCAGAAGATTCTGGGAAATCAGAGACAGCTACAGGGCGGGGCTGACTCCAGGCCTCCCTCTTCTGCCCTCCGCTGAGTCCCCGCTGGTTCCTCAAGGAGGCCCTCCTCCACCCGCTCCTCCTCCCACAGACCGTGCCCTCCCCGCTCAGACCCTCAGACCCTGTCAGAATTCACCTCCACCCTCAGACCCTTCTCCCCTCCCCCCAGCTCTCTCCTCCTCCCTCAGAGCCTCTGTCCGCACTGGGTCCTCCTGAGTTCCTCAGGCCACGCCCCCTTCCTCGGACCCTCTCCCCTCCTTATACCATTTTATTTCTCTCTCAGACCTGTCTTTCTCCTTCAGACCCTCCTCCCGCGGACTCTTTTATCCCTCGTCCATCCTCAGACTGGGAACCACCTCTCCCTCAGCCCTTCCAAGCCCCCCCTCTGGGCCACACACAGATGCCCCCTCCCCAGGCCTGCCTGGGCCCAGAGCCACTGCTCCCCCTGCTGCAGGATGCTCGGAGAGGGAGGACCCCCTGGGTGCCCTTCCTACCCTACCTCCTAGGGTCACCCCCTTGGTGAGCCCTGCCCCTCTGAGGCTCAGCTTCCCTTTTCTGCACTGTGGGGTCCGGCTCTCCACCCCACCCCTCTCCGGTGTCTGAACGTCCCCAGAGATGAAGGCTGGGTGGGCAGCGCCAACAGCATCCAGACTTCCCATCTCTCCTCTTGCTGTCGTCGCCCAGACAGCACTGAGAGGCAGGGGTTGGCATCAGCCCATTTGCCAGAACAGGCCGAGTCTCAAGAGGACTGTCCGAGGCCCCAGGGAAGCAAGGGGTGGAGGTGGCATTTGAACTCAGGTCTCGCCCAGAGATGTTCCCCCATTACAGGGGCGGAGGGGGAGAGCCAGGGAGAGAAAGAATAAGGAAGAGGTCAGGCCTCTGTCCACTGCGGCTCCTCACCTCCCGGGTTAAGTCCCTTCTTGGGGACCAGGGCCCCACACCCAATTTCGGGGTCCCAGAGAGAGGCTTCCTGGGAGACAGATATGCAGACAAATACCAGGAGACAAATAGAGATGGGGCAGGCCGCAGACAGCGAGAGGGGGGCCGGGGATGGGGGACAGAACTGCAGAGATGTGGGGAGATGCACTGAGAGAACCTGCGCGCCGCCTGACAGATCCGGGGTGTAGCCCCCATTCCCTCGCCCCCCTAAGCCCCAAAGCCTCCCCCTCGGTCTCCTGTAGCTCAGTGACCCGGACTCAACCCCAGCGGCCGCCCCGCCCCCAGGGAAATCCGGGAAAGCCCCGAGCCGCCGGGGCCCCGCCCTGGGGTGGGGAGAAGGGCAGCCGGGGAGGGGACCGGGGAGAGCCCGCCTCCCCCCTCCCCCCCAGATCCAGCCGGCCTGAGTCACGTCCCCCAACCCGCCCGGCCAGTTCCTCACTCATCTACCCCGCCCGACCCGGGAGGGGGGCGTGGGGGAGAAGGGGAGGCCAGACTCCCCACACACACCCCCGCCCTGGACTTTGGTCCACAAGTCTGTCTGTGTGTCTGCGCCTCTGTCTCTCTCTCCGTCTCTCTGCTCCTCGGTCTCTCACAGTCTCTGAGCCTCTGTTGCCACGTCTGTTTCTCTCTGCATTTGAGGAAGGGTTCCCGGTGCCTGGCGGCCCGGGCTGGGTGCAGGGACCCCGCGCGGGGAGACACAATCCATGTCCCTTTGAGCACCGCCCGCGCACTCCACCGCCCCCGGCGCAGTCCAGACCCTCGGGGGGGGGGGGGGCAGGCACAGCGGGGCTGGGGGGCAGGCACAGCGGAGTGGGGGGGGGGGGGTAGGCAGGGGGGTAGTGCAGGCGTCGGCCCGCCCGGCCCGGCCCGGGTGCGTCCTTTCGCTCTTACAGAGGAGGAAACGGCCCTGAGAGGGGAAGTGCGTGGTCAAGGTCACCGGGCGAGGAAGTGGGAGTCAGGACTCGAACCCGCACCCTGACGACCCCAGGGAGCCATGGAATTGCTTCCCTTGGGGAGCGACAGGGAAGCAGACAGAACTCCAGAGGCAAAAAGATCGTAGATGCAAAGAGACAACAGAGACAGACAGTGAGGGCAGAGACAGAGACAGAGAGAGAGAGACCCGGGGACCTCTATCCGGACGTCTCTCTGAGAGGCAAACACAGAGACCCGACAGCTAGCGGCCCGCAGCCGCAGGGGAGGGGACCCCCCACCCCCGACCCCGCCTCCTTCCCACCCCCACCCCACTCCGAGCCCCGGCCCAGCCGCCCTGGGCGCCGCGGGGCCAAGAGGGGCGGGCGCGGGGCGGCGCGCGGCCGGCTGGTGCGCGGGGCCACGGGAGCGGCACCGGGTCCAGGAAACCCCTGGAGCGGACGGGTGGCCCCGGAGGAGGGCGGGGGGGGGGGGGGGGGCTGGGGGCGTGGAGGCGGGCTGCCGGCACCGCCCCGGCCGACAAAAGTCCCTTCAGTTCAGCCGGCGGCAGGGGAAGTCCCGGCGCCTGGCTCAACCTCCCTCGGTGCCGCCGAGCCGAGTCGCGCTCCGGCCGCCCGCTCGGCCGCCGTCCCCGGCGGCCCCATGCCCCGATGCCCCACGGGGGCCATGGACGAGGGGCCCGTGGACCTGCGCACCCGGCCCAAGGCCGCCGGGCTCCCCGGCGCCGCGCTGCCGCTCCGTAAGCGCCCGCTGCGCGCGCCCTCCCCGGAGCCCGCCGCCCCGCGCTGCGCCGCGGGCCCCCTGGCCACCCCGGAGCCCGTCCTCGGCGGCTCCAACGGGCCGGCGGCCCCAGCGTCGCGCCACGGCCTGGCCCGGCCAGAGGCCCTTTACTACCAGGGTGAGTGTCTCCCTCCGGTCAAGGTCGGGTTGGGGGCCACACAGGGCATTGGGTCACCGGAGGCAGGGCACATAGCTCAGACACAAGTACAGGGGGTTCCTGGGAGCTGGGGGGACAGAGGGAGAAGCCAAGGTCCCAAAACACAGATATGGGGCTCCTGGGACGCTGGGGGGGGCAGGCCCCGGTCCCTGGGATACAGGCATGGGAGCAGTGCCTGGGGACAGAGCTATATGGGGGTCCCAGGAAGCTGGGTGCAGGGGGCCTGAGGGACGGAGCCTCGGGTCTGAACGCGACAGATATGGGGACCCAGGGGACGGTGCCCAGCAGTACAGACTTGGGGTCTCAGGGAATCAAGGGGCAGAGCCTGAAGTCTCGGGAACACAGAATTACAAACTCAAGACCCCAGGTATCTACCCCAGGGTTTTGAGGAATCAGTGCTCCGGCCCAAGACCCTGAGGTTCTTGGCATCCGGATGTGTGGGGTCCAAGGAAGTCAGGGGAATAGAGATTGGGTTCTAAGGAGACGGATATTAGGGATCCCAGGACGTCAAAATCTCAGGAACCAAGACATCAGGGGACTTGGGGGGTTAGGAGAACAGAGTCAGAGTTATGAGCGCCCCAATGTCTGGGAGTCTGGGATCAGAGAGAAACAAGGAAACAGACCCAGACACCGGGGGTCCTAATGAACCAGCAGGACAGGGGTCCAGGGTGCTGGGCACCCAGTTATGTGTGGTCACCATGGATCAGAGTTTCATCGGGGGTCACAAGACCAGGTGGTATTAGAGGGCTGGGGGCTGAGGATTCTAATAATAGGGGACAGGACCGGGGAAATCTGGGACTCAAGAATTTGGGGCCCGGATGAAGGATTCGGGGATCTTCAGAAGGCCTCAGGGCAGGGACCAGGAAGCTTGGGGCCTTCAGGACTCCCAGTGACGAGGAGATGACAGAGGAGGCCAAACACCCTTCTCCCCATCCTGTCTCCATCCCTGATCTCAAGGGGCATCCCCTGCCACAGCTGTGCTCACCTCCCCGTCCCCAAGGGACCCCCAAAGTGGCAAAGCCCATGCTTAGTGCCTCCAAACCTTTGCCCAGTCTCTGCACCTTCCACCCCATTAGGGTACAGCCTCTAGCTGTGCAAACGGCGGCCTGCTACTGTCTCCCCTTCCCATTCCCCAGGTGAGAACCCAGGCCTCAGTTTCCCCCTCTATATGCTGGGTAGATATGGATTTTCCTGCTGCCAAGGTCCCCTTCCAACAGTGTGATCTGAACAGGCTTCTGGTATCATCTCTCACCTTCTGACCCACCCCTCTCCCCAAAAGCTCCAGGCACTCACCCCACACCCCACACCCCACACCCAGCACTTCATCCTGTCTTTACCTCCCTGAGCCACAAATTCACTCAGCAAACAGGCCCTGAGGATCCCCTGCGGGGCGATGGGGTTCAGTCCTTGAGGGACTTTTTGCCTAGCAGGAGAGGAGAGTCAGAAACATGAAAAGTGACCACGAGCCCAGTGTGGCTCCGTGTTTGAGCATGGACCTATGAACCAGGAGGTCATGGTTCGATTCCCGGGTTGCAATCCCCAGTGGGGGACGTGCAGGAGGTAGCCGATGGATGATTCTCTCTCATCATTGATGTTTCTATCTCTCTCTCTCCCTCTCCTTTCCTCTCTGAAATCAATAAAAATATATATATATATTTTTTAAAATGACAATGAGCCCTAGCCGGTTTGGCTCAGTGGATAGAGCGTCAACCTGCGGACTAAAGGATCCCAGGTTCGATTCTGGTCAAGGGCACATGCCCGGGTTGCGGGCTTGATTCCCAGGAGGCAGCCAATCAATGATTCTCTCTCATCGTTGATGCTTCTATTTCTCTCTCTCTCCCTCTTCCTTCCTCTCTGAAATTAATAAAAATATATATATTTTAAAAAGTGACAATGAGAGTGACCAGGACTGGGGGACACGGACTGAGTGGGGGAAGTTGTGGGAGCCCAGAGGAGGGACATGGGAAGGAGCTTTGTCTTGAGCCTCTGGACCCAGAATGAGATGCAATAGGGACCTGGGAAAAGGGCAGGTGACCCTGCAGGAGCAAAGGCCTGGAGGTGGGGAGAGGGTTGAGGGGCTGTGGGCTTGGCCTCACCCATGTCTTTTCTCTGCCCAGGACCTTTACTGCCTCTGTACCCGACCCCAACCATGGGCTCCCCCTTTCCTCTGCTGAGCCTGCCTCCGCCCCTGTACCCCATGATGTGCTCAATGGAACACCCCCTTTCAGCCGACATCGCCATGGCCACCCGCGCCGATGAGGACGGAGACACGTGAGTACTAGTCCCCCATCAATGGGGAGTGGGACAGGGGGAAGCCAGCTCTCGAACTTCACTCGCCACAACACAGGGGCACTCAGCCTGGCCTTTCTAGTTCACTCCCCCGCTGGCTGTGTGACTTTGAGCAAGGCCCATTCCCTCTTGGAGCCTCAGTTTCCTCTTCTGAAAAATGGGCGCCCGGAGAGCACATACCTCCTAGTACCAACTTTGGAGCAAGGGGCTTCAAGTTTGTTATCACACTCCAAGAATGAGAAAGACATTTCATTGGTTGATTTATTATATGAATTATACATGCTAAGCTCCTAGTGCTGAGCATGGTAGATGATGAATGCTCAATAGGTATTAATTAATATTATTATTGTTATTTTATATTAACCTCAGCACACACACATATAAACCAGAAATAAAAATTGCACCAAACAAAACCATAACGTGGGATCTACTTTAGTGTTTTCTATTCTAGTGTATTTCTCATTGCTTCGTGGTCATAGCCCACTAAATTAATTTCACGATCCCTTAAACCGATTTCACAAAGCCCATGGTTTTGTCACCTGCAGTTTGAAGAACATATTCTTGAAGCTGCTGAGAAATCCCGCACAGGAGGGGTTAGCCCTCTGCCAGCACATAGTAAGCACTCAGCATTCTTGACCATCAGGCTTATAATTCTCTTGACTTCCGTTTGAATATCTCAGCTAGCCACTTTCTCAGCCCTCTCTGTCTCAGTTTCCCCCTGTAAAAACAGGAACCGTAAGTGTGCAGGGGTCTCTGCGAGGCGAATAGGAGATGGTTTCTGTATAGCGCTTCTCTGGGAATAGGTAGGCACGATTGACAAGCCTATTTCTGCAGGGAAGGTGGGGGGGGGGGGGCTCCACTACTGGCCGGCCCACTGCTGGATGTGAGGTGACTTCACATCCCTGAGCCCCAATGTTTCTATCGGGAAATCCACAGCTCATAATAGCAGCTATCACAGTAAGGATTCCGTGCAACGGTAAACATACACATAGTGCATGGAACAGGGCCCAGCGCACAGTAGGTGCTCAGTACATGTGGGTGGATGTTGTTGGAACAGAGCTCCCCAGGCAGTGTGGGCCACGGTGTGCACCCAGGCAGGAGAAAGTGTCTGAGATATATACAGGACTCAATAAAGCTAGTTTCCTCCTCCAGCTACCTCTGGGGTCATCTGGGAAATAGATTTCATGTGCATCTGCCCCCAGGGCCGAGTTGTTTGCAGCCTGTGCAAGCAGGGTGCAGAAGGAGACCTAGCACGCCAGGCTTTAGCCCCGCGCCCCACCCGCCCTCCCCCCGCTCTCTCATTCTCCCGCCTCTCCCCCCCTCTCCCCCAAAGCAAACACTTCTGCCTCAGCTGCTAGTCCGGGGAAATCCCTTCCCGCAGAACTTGACCGCAGCCCAGCTGCTCTGCCTCCCCCACGTCAGCACCCGTCACTCACTCGCAGCCTCCCCCTCCCGGCGCTCCCTCTAACCTTAACCCCTTCCGCTGGGGCCGAGGCTTTACCGGAATGGGCAGCTGGCACAGCCTGGGGGCGGGGGAGGAGGACACGCTAAGGCTGGGTCCCCAAAGTTGCAAAGCTTGGTTGGGAGGCTCGACTTATAGGGACTCAGGGAGCAAGGATCTCAGAGCTTCTGGACCCCCCAAGAGGCCAGGCACCCCTCAAAGGCAAGCAAAATCTGGGTCTGGGGGGTTCGGAGGGGAGACGGGCACTGAGTCCCAGGGAGCAGAGTTGGGGGCACAGCATCCCTGGATCTCTGATGCGGAAAGGAACAGGATGCAGGGCAGCTAGGGGCATCTAGAACTGAGAGGGACTGGAAAGTCCGCGTCAGCGAAGAGGTAGGGTCCCAGGGGACTTTGAGGTGGATGCTGGGATGAGGGGGACAAGAAACCATCTGGAGTCTGAGGCGTACCAGAGGGGCCTCCAGGCTGGAGACTTGGGGTCTTTCCTTCCCCCTCCCCCCTCCCCCCCCCCCCCAGAAAAGCGAGGTCTCTTTGGGTTGGGCTACCCCCTCCTTTACCCCACTCGAGGATGGAAGTCGGGGTGCCGGGGGAGGGGGCGGGTGGCCCCGGTAGATCCCCGGCGGCTCAGGCTTCCCTCCCCCGGGAGCCGGAAGCGCAGCCCCGCCCAGCAGACCTGTTACTGGAAGTCCGAGGGCAGGGCCGCCCCTCCCGTCCCCACTTCCTCCAGCCCCGCCCCACCCCCTGCGGCCCGCGCGTTTATGGGAACTCAGGCCTGGACGGTTTCTCTGAAATCATTCGCTCCCGCTGCCCTCACTTAACCCCGCCCGCGCGGAGAGGGACGGAGGCGGGGTGGGGGGTGGGGTGGGGGGGTGCATACCGAAAGAAGCGGGGAAGGAAGGGACCCCTTCCCAGGAGGCCCAGGTCCGGCCCTTCCCCAACATTTTTTTTTTTTGGGGGGGGAGCTTTCAAGGATCAGGGTCCAGGTTCCGCGTTTCTCCTGCATAATCTCCTCCTGGGAGGTGGATTATACTTCCCAAAAAGAGAACACCGAGGCTCAGAAGGGCCACGTGACTTTGCCTTAGCACGCACAGCTAGGGAGGACAACCCACTTTGCAACCCGGGCCTCCTCAGCCCCCCAGAGCCCTCTGGGCTGCAGGGTGTCTCCATCCCCAGCCAGGCACCTAGGGAGCTGGTTTAAAAGGTGGGTCCAGGATGCACATTCCCCAGTGGGGAGGCCTTGGTCCGGAAGCAGGCAGTGGTGGGTGAGAAAGCAGTTGATCCAGTAAATGGACTTGGGAAGGTTATGTGGGCTGCGAAACTTGCAGTCAACCTTGGGCCCTCGGTGCTAATGTCCCCGACCCTGAGCGAACAGGCGATGGCCCAGGCGCAGTCATCCCAGATTGCCCTCCGCTTGGATTGGCTGTTGCAGGTTGGGGGCCCTGGGAAGCTGGCAAAAGCTTATGGGCTGGGCCCAGGGAGAAGTCGAGCTGCTGTGTGTCCCACGGGGATGTTGCAGCCGGCGTGGCCTTCGCAGTTGAGGAGGGTATGCCAGACATTGTATGCCCCTGGATGGTGGCCGCTCCCCTCGTGACCCGGCGCACAGTGCTCTTCGGCAGAGGGCAATCCCCAGAGAATGCGGAGAGCTGACAGCCTTCCCAGAAGCTGGGGGAATGAGACCTTCCCTGGCACAGCCCAAACTCCAGAACAATGACCCCATCCCACTTCCCTTTGGGGCAAAACTTTCTCCACACACCTACTCTTTCGGCTGACTGTGTGATGTGGCGTCACAACTGATGGAGACTTTAATGGCATCTAGTTCATCCCCACTCATTTCACACATGAGAAAACTGTGGCCCCCAAAGGGGTGGGAACGTGGTCCCCAGCTTCGAGGATGGATGGATTCGTTGATTCAGCGCATGTGTACAGAGCACCTGCTCAGCCCTAGGCACTGTCCTGGGCACTGGGCAGTGGCCGAAGCAGACAAAACACCCTGTCCTGGTGGAGTTAACCTTCTAGGGGGGATGCGGGGGGGGGGGGGGGGGAGTGGGATTCAGACAGGAAACATGTAAACTGCACAATGTCAAGTGGAGAAAAATTAAGCAGGGTAAGGAGGGGGAGGAGGACGGAGCCGAAGCCATTCCGCTTTAGCAGAGGCCCTGCAGGCATGTGGCAGGAGCGTGTTCCAGGCCGAGGGAACAGCCAGAGCAAAGGCCTGGGAGGCAAGCATACGTGTTCTGTTTGAGTAACAGCAAGGAGGCCAATGGTCAGAGCAGAACGAGGAGAGCAGGTGGAGAGGAGGTCAAAGGGATGGAAGAGCGGGAGACAAGATCACTCAAGGCCTGTGGGCATGTGAGGACTTGGCCTTTACTCTGAGGGTTCTGAGCAGAAGAGGGGGGGGCATGCCTTGACTTGGGGTCTAACAGGGTCCCTCTGGCTGCTACGTGGGGGACAGACAGTAGGGCCATGGTGGAAGCAGTGACGCCAGTGAGGAGGAGACAGTCCAGGATGATGGGGGCTGAATCAGGATGAAGCGAGTGGGGGTGGGAGAAGTGATTGGATTCTGGAGGTATTTCCAAAGTATCGGCACATATGGGAGAAAGCGCTGCTAAGAGTGTGGGGGTGAGAGGTGACCGGCCCCTAATGTCTGTGACCCTCGCCCCCAGGCCACTCCACATTGCCGTGGTGCAGGGCAATCTGCCAGCTGTGTATCAACTGGTCAGCCTCTTCCAGCATGGGGGCCGGGAGCTGGACATTTACAACAACCTCCGGCAGGTGAGGCTGGGGACCTAGGGCCTGGACTCCTGGTCTGAGGGAGGAGGGGCTGAGGGCCTGGACCCCTGGGTCTGAGGGAGGAGGGCTGGGGGCCTGGATTCCTCGGTCTGAGGGAGGAGGGCTGGGGGCCTGGACTCCTGGGTCTGAGGGAGGAGCGGCTGGGGGCCTGGACTCCTGGGTCTGAGGGAGGAGGGCTGGGAGCCTGGACCCCTGGGTCTGAGGGAGGAGGGCTGGGGGCCTGGATTCCTGGGTCTGAGGGAGGAGGGCTGGGGGCCTGGACTCCTGGGTCTGAGGGAGGAGGGCTGGGGGCCTGGATTCCTGGGTCTGAGGGTGGAGGGCTGGGGGCCTGGATTCCTGGGTCTGAGGGAGGAGGGGCTGGGGGCCTGGGGCTTGAAGCCTGGGGCCTGGATTCCTGAGTCCGAGGGAGTTAAGGCCTGGGGGCTCAGACTTCTGGGTCCTAGGGGAGGGAGCCCTCTTGAATCTGAGGGAGGAGGTGTTCCAGATTTCTGGCTCCTGAGGAAGACTGCAGCTGGGGGTCAGGACTGGGAAATTCTGAGGGAGGCAGGACTAGGACCAGGGCAGGGCACACACGGGTCCCTCACAGTCTCTGTTCCCCAGACACCGCTCCACCTGGCTGTGATCACCACTTTGCCGTCGGTGGTCCGGCTACTGGTGATGGCCGGTGCCAGCCCCATGGCACTGGACCGCCATGGCCAGACAGCAGCCCACTTGGCGTGTGAGCACCGCAGCCCGACTTGCCTGCGGGCCCTGCTGGACAGCGCGGCCCCGGGCACAGTGGACCTGGAGGCCCGAAATTATGACGGTGAGGACACACACGGGCTCGGGCGCAGGGTGGGGCCGTCTGGCAGGACCTGGCGGCCTTCTGGGGCTGCAGAGTCCCAAGCCCGTGCTTGACTGGACCTCCCTCTCCTTTAGGGCTCACCGCCCTGCACGTGGCCGTGAACACCGAGTGCCACGAAGCGGTGCTGCTCTTGCTGGAGCGTGGCGCGGACATCGACGCGGTGGTGAGTGAGGGAGCGAGGGCCAGGGATGCGGCCAAGAGGAGCGGGGGCCCCAAGAGGGCGGGGGCTGGCGTGGGGGAACGCCTGCGTGGGTGGGCGGGGCTCGAGGTCTCCGTCCCGCCCGAGCGGTGGGAATGCGGACCGCCAGCTGTCGGGTCGGAGCTCTCGGAGAGACTCAAGGCCCTTCCCTCCCCGCCGCAGGACATTAAGAGCGGCCGCTCCCCGCTCATCCACGCCGTGGAAAACAACAGCCTGAGCATGGTGCAGCTGCTGCTGCAGGTGGGTGGGCCCTGCCCGCGGCCTCCCCCACCCTTTCCCCTGGCACCAGCCCGCATCGCCCCCATCCGTCCAGCTCTGACTCTTCCTGGGCCCTCTGCTATTCCCCCGCCACCCCCTGACGGCCCAGGCCCCGCCCAGCGAGAGCCTAGCTGGCCCGGTCCCGCGCCGGCCCGCGCAGACTCGACCCCAGCCCCTTCCCCTCTCTGACTCCGCCCCTACTTCGGCCGGACCCGGAGTCTAGCTCCGTTTGATTCAGCGCCGCCCGCCGAGTCCCGCGCTGACCCGTCGGTCCGGGACTCTAGCTCCCAACCTTCTCTCCATCACCAGGGCCCGCGAGCGGTCCTGCCCCGGGTGCTGGCCCCGCCCCTCCCCCCGGGCCCCGCCCCCCGGGCCCCGCCCCCGGGCTCCGCCCCCATCGCCCTGGGTCGGGGCCGCGGGGTGGTCCCGTCCTGACCCGCCCCTCCACCCCGCAGCACGGCGCCAACGTGAACGCGCAGATGTACTCGGGCAGCTCGGCGCTGCACTCGGCGTCGGGCCGCGGGCTCCTCCCGCTGGTGCGCACGCTGGTCCGCAGCGGCGCCGACAGCAGCCTCAAGAACTGTCACAACGACACGCCGCTCATGGTGGCGCGCAGCCGCCGGGTGAGTGTGCGCGGTGGGGGAGTGCGGGGCTGGGGGGAGTCTGTTCCCGAGTGTGGGTCCGTAGAACAGACCCAGGGGTGTGCGTGTGCGTCTGCGCCCATGCGTGGAGGGAGGGGAGGGGGGTGGGGGGTGAGGACTAGACAGGAGGAGAGACTGAGGCACAAAGGAAGGCCACGTGCCCACCTTCACCTACCGCTGTGCTCACTGACAGACCCCTTGAGCCAGCGGAGGTGGAGCGAGGGGGTGGCCTGGTGGTGACCCCCATCTTCCTACAGGTCATCGACATCCTGAGGGGGAAGGCCACGCGACCTGCTCCCGCGTCACAGCCAGAGCCCTCCCCTGACCGGAGTGCCACCACCTCCCCCGAGAGCAGCAGCCGCCTCAGCTCCAATGGTGAGAAGCCAGCTCGCAGCCTCCAGCCCCCAGCTCCCTCCTTCCTGCCGACCTTCCAGGCCCTGTCCCGCCCCTCGCCCCTCGGAATCCAGGAGTTGGGACCCCCGCCCCCTTCTCTCTGGATCTAGTCTCTCACGGCCCTCACCCGTCTTCTCTCTTCTTTCCACAGGTCTTCTCTCTGCATCACCCTCCTCCTCGCCTTCCCAGTCTCCTCCCAAGGATCCCCTTGGATTTCCCATGGCTCCCCCCAATTTCTTCCTTTCTCCCTCATCTCCACCTGCCTTCCTGCCCTTTGTTGGGGTTCTCCAAGCCCCGGGCCGGCCGGTGCCTCCCTCCCCAGCTCCAGGAGGCAGCTGAGAGGGATGGGGGGGCAGATCTTGGACTCATGAGGAGGGACCTCCCTGCCCTGTGGAGTCAGCCCTCCAGGAAACTGTGAAGATCTCACTCTGCCCCCCCCCCCCCCATCTTCGAACCATTTGCACAGAGGCACAGGCATTTGCCCCTTCTTTTGAGCACAGATACCCCCCCACCTCGTCTTCCGTCTTCCGCCCAGGACTCTTTCCCCCGTTCTTCTCAGGCACCGACCTCCTGTCTGGAATTCCACGCAATCATGTACTTCCTTCTCCTCTCTCAGAGCTGGCGGAACCGGGGGACAGCTGCTCCCCCTGCCCTCCGCCCATGAGGAGGGAGAGATGGACTGCAGTGGGGCACTTATAACAATGTAAATTATTAGGCATTTTTGGTTGGATTTCTTTTGTAATAAACTATTTTTGTAACATATCCCTGGCGTGGCTGGCCCGCTTTCCTGAGGAGGTCTGGAGAAGTGTGTTTGCGTGTGCGCACCCCTGTATGCCGTACCCCGCTGACTCCACGCGGGACCTGGGAGTCCCCGAATGGTGATGGCGTGTGTGAGTGACTCCAGGATTTCCGGTGTGTCCGGATGTTCTGTCATGGTGTCACTGTGCCGTTGTTTCTGGGGGTGACCTGATGTGTGACATCTTTCCAGGAGACCCTGTTACATTCCACAGTGACCCTGGGTGTGTGTGTGTGTGTGTGTGTGTGCGCGCGCACGCGTGTGTGCGCGCGTTTCCGGGGAGCGCCACGGATGACTGTTGGGTGACACTGCGGTTGTCTCTGTGGCATTTGTGAGACCTGCGGTCATCGTACGGTTGTTTCTGTGTGCCTGCCTCTCTTGATGTGTCACATTTCACTCAGTGGCTCTAGGGCCCCTGAATACAATGTCTGCGTCTTGACTCTGTGGACACATCTCTTGTGAATCAAGCATTCATTGCCTGTTACCACTCTAACAAAGCACCACAAATTAAGTGGCTTAAAACAACACCTGTAAGTGTATTGTCTTATACTTCTGGAGGTCAGAAGTGTAACATCAGCCCAGCAGGTGTGGCTCAGTGGTTCAGTGTCGACCCAGGAACCAAGAGGTCGCTGGTTCAATTCCTGGTCAGGGCACATGCCCAGGTTGCAGGCTCAATCCCCAGTACGGGGCATGCAGGAGGCAGCCCATCGATGATGTTTCTCATTGATGTTTCTATCTCTCTCCCTCCCTCTCTCTAAAAATCAATAAAGGCATATTTTTTTTAAAAAAAGAAGTGTCAAATCGGTTTCACTGGGCCACGGTGTCCGCAGGGCTGGTTCCTTCGGGCAGCTCTAGGGGAGAATCCGTTCCCTTGCATTCTCCAGCTCCTAGAGGTTGGCCTGCATTCCTTGGCTCATGGGCCCTTCCTTGTGTCTACAACCTTTTGCTTCCATCTGTACATCTCCTGCTCTGATCTCCTGCCTTCCTCTTAGGAGGACCCTGTGATTACATTGGACCCAGGATACTCTCCCATCTCAAGATCCTTAACCTCACCCAGTCTGTAAAGTGCCTTTGCCATGTAAAGTGACATCACAGTTTCCAGGGATTAGGACAAGGACATTAGGAGCCTTGATTCAGCTGACGCCAGGTTCAATCAGAGAATCGACGTTTCTAGGAGATTGGTATATGGAGAAGAAATTTGCTACAGGAATGGACTGATCTTCAGGAAGGGGAGATGGATGTGCAGTGGGGACAGCAGGGACAAGCTGGAACCCCTGAGGAAGGACTGGAGCTCTAACAGCCCCCACTACCCCTGGCCTTGAAGAAAGGGTTGTCCTTCGAGAGACACTGATGACCTTGGTCCCATTGTTTTGGGCTTCATGAGTGGTCATGTGTTTCTGAGTAATGGTAAGTGCTGTTTTCCTTTTTTAAAAATATGTATTTTATTGATTTTTTACAGAGAGAAAGGGAGAGGGATAGAGAGTTAGAAACATCGGTGGGAGAGAAACATCGACCAGCTGCCTCCTGCACACCTCCTGCTGGGGATGTGCCCTCAACCAAGGTACATGCCCTTGACTGGAATCGAACCTGGGACCCTTGAGTCTGCAGGCCGACGCTCTATCCACTGAGCCAAACCGGTTAGGGCTGTTTTTCTTTTCTTTCTTTCTTAAATATATTTTTATTGATTTCAGAGAGAAAGAGAGATAGAAACATCAATGCTGAGAGAGAATCATTGATCGGCTGCCTCCTGCATGCCACACTGGGGATGGAGCCTGCAACCCAGGCATGTGCCCTTGGCCGGATGCGAACCTGGGACCCTTCAGTCCGCAGGCTAATGCTCTCTGCACTGAGCCATGCCAGCCGGGCAAGATCCTTCTCTGAATTACATCTGCAAAGACCCTTTTCCAAATAAGGTTACATTCGCAGGTTCCAGGGACATATCTTTGTGGGGGGCCACCATTCAACCCACTACAGGGGCTGAGTGAGTGTTGGGCCCTGGAAGCAGCTGTGTGAGAACTCCCCGCGCCGCGATCCCAGCACATGGGTACGGCCATGCGCAGTGACTGTCTCTCCAGCAGACCCTGAGCTCCAGGAGGCCTTCGATGCTGCTGCCCTTCCCACAGCAGCCGGCACCCTGCCTGGCACGGAGCCGGCCCTTGGGAAGCGACGGTAAAATGAACAGCGATCACTCCGCACTGTGTGATGGGGTCTGCGATTCTCTGTGGTGTGTCCGGCCCCCTGTCACACTGTGTGGCCCATTTGAGGATGTGAACAGAAACGCAAACATGAGCAGCCATGGACTGACCATGATGTCGCCCATATTCCAGAGGAGAAAAATGAGGCTCCGAGAGAGCAAGTCTTCTGCCCAAGCCCAAGTCTGCTGCCTTCTAAACCCGTGTCCATACTCATGGGCCCTCTTGCCTCTCAGGAAGGTTGTGTGTGGTTGAATCTGTTCTTTTCAGTGTGTGCACGTGGGAGTGCGAGCGCGCGCATGCGTGTGCCACTGGAAACGGGTGTCAGTGACAGAAAGGACAGCCAGGTGCGTCATGGAGAGCACAGGCCCTGGGGTCAAAGCTGAGTTCGAGTCCTGCCCTTCCGGTTCCTCGCTGTGACCTTGATCAGGTGACTCCCCAGCCTGATCCTCAGTTTCCTCATCTGTAAAAATGAGGGCACAATCATAGCCTTCACCTTGTAGTGTTAGCATATTAGGCTTTTATTATATAGGATATTTTAAACTTCCTGTGAAGATTAAACTTCAATGAATTGTGTACAGTGCTTACAACAGGGCATGGTTCTGAAAAAGAACTTGATACATAGGAAAGGCTGTTTTTATCATCTTGGGATTGTTTTTGGAGGACATAGAGGAAAACCAGTAGCGATGATGGGACCTATTCTTTGCTCTGATTGAAAATTTGGATAAAGAAGGCCCAGGCAGATGTGTGTGTTAGCTAGGCTTTTTATCCTGCTGTCACAACAAAAACTAAAATATGTGGCGGCTTGAATGAGATGGGAGTTTATTTTTCTTTCATGTAAAGGCCTAGTTAACAGCCAGGCGTAAAATAGTAGCTTGAGAATGTCAAATACCCAAGCTTCTTCTACCTCGTTGTTCTACCTTCACCTCATACTTTCACATGGTTCAAAAATGGCTGCTCCAGCTCCCACCATCACATTCACATTCCAACCATTGGGAAGAAAAAGAAAAGAAAGTCAATTGTATGCCCCTTTAAGGCTACAACCCAGAAGTCAGACACATCCCATTCTAGTAACTAGGCTATAGTCACGTGGCTATGTGTATCGTGAGGGAGGCTGGGAAATGTAGTTTTATCTGGGTCATGTGTACCCAGCTGAAATTCTGAAGTTCTGTTACAAAAGGAAGAGGGGAGATAGTTACTGAGGGACAACAGTGTATCTGTCTAACCAGGGCTCTGCTACCAAATGGCGGTGTGACCCTTAGGCAACGTGACTTCACTGCCCTGAGCCTTAGTTTCCTCATCTGTAAAATGGAAATAATACTCAACTCTGTGTTGGTGGGTTGATGAGAATCTAATGAGACTGTAGGTACCAAGCGGTTGGCACAGGACCTGGCCCTGATCCGCCTGGAATGTGTGTTAGGCGTCTCCTGGTGCCAGTGGGTCCAGGCTATGGGCGATGTGCTTCTTTGTGAGGAACTAGCCCTGGATCCAAGAGCTGAACCCAGCGCTGACCTTGGTGAAGTTACTTCTCTAAAACAAAGAATCTGGCTCCTCCACACATGGAAATCCCCTCAGCCTCCTGACCTCAGGACTGAGCGTGTGTCTTTCCACACCCATCTCCCTTCCCCCAAAGAAAGACAGACTCCAAGAAGGGGGCTCAGAGATAGGGTCTCCAGCCCCCCAGCCCTGGCACAGTTAAGCACCCATCCCTTAACCAATGCCACCAAGACAGTGCTCGCCGGTGATGGTCCTAGCTCTCTAGAGGCAGAAGTCATACTTTCAATCATTGCTCAGGAGGCCCCAACCCTGGCTGCAAAGTTTCACTTGTTATCAGCATCCTGGGTAAACCCAGACATTCAGAGAATGTCTCTTCCAGGTGCATGCATGAAAGCTACCAAACTTAAGTGTTGGCATGTTCAATTAAAAAATAAAAATAAATAAATTTTAAGATCATGAGAACTACACACAACACATCTGCTGGTTAGGTATGTTTGCAGACCCTCGCGTAAACCTCCATTTTATTTTTAATGTATTTTTATTGATTTCAGAGAGGAAGGGAGAAGGAGAGAGAGAGAGAAACATCAATGATGAGAGAGAATCATTGATTGGCTGTCTCCTGCATGCCCCCTACTGGGAATTGAGCCCACAACTCGGGCATATGCCCTGACTGGACATTGAACCCGTGACCTCCTGGTTCATAGGTCGACGCTCAACACTAAGCCATACTGACCTCTGGGTTCCTGGGTTGAAGCTCAACCCCTTAGCCACACCCAGCTGGGCCTATTTTATTTTTTTTTAATATGTTTTTATTACCCTAGCTGGTTTGGCTCAGTGGATAGAGCATTGGTCCTATCCAGTGAACGGTCCTGGGTTCAATTCTGCTCAAGGGCATGTACCTTGGTTGCAGGATCCAGGCGTATGTGGGAGGCCACCGATATATGTGTCTCACATCAATGTTTCTCTCTCTCTCTCTCTCTCTCCCCTCTGAGCCCGCAACCTGGGCATGTGCCCTGACAGGGAATTGAACCCATACCTCCTGGTTCATAGATCGACGCTCAACACTAAGCCATACTGGCCAGGCCACACCTCCATTTTAAATATATTTCTTTATTGATTTCAGAGAGAAAGGGAGAGGGAGAGAGAGAGAGAAACATCAATGATGAGAGAGAATCATTGATCGGCTGCCTCCTGCACACCCCCTACTGGGGATCGAGCCCACAACCCGGGCACGTGCCCTTGGCCGGAATCGAACCTGGGACCTTTCAGTCCGCAGGCCGACGCTCTATCCACTGAGCCAAACCGGCCAGGGCCCACACCTCCATTTTAAAGAAAAGGGAAACTGAGGCCCAGAAAGGAAAGAAACTGACCTGGTGAGTCTATGAGTCAGGGATTCCAGTTTCACCTTAACCACGTGATGGAATTCATCACCAATAATGTGCAGACCAACATCATGTGACCTCTGACCCGGGACGCTGAGAAGGACAGCACATCCTGCTGCCAGGATCTAGTCCCAAGGAAATATCAGACAAACCCAGATCCAGGGGGACCTCTGACAAGGGACTGGCCTGTCATGTTTAAAAATGTCAACTCCGTGAAACACAAGGAGGGCTGAGCAATGGCACCAGACATGACCTCACATTGGATCCTGGACTGGGAAATAACGTTTTGTTAAAAAGGATAGATTGGTGCTCGCTTAGACAGCACATATCCTAAAAAAATTGGAGCGATACAGAGAAGATTAGCATGGCCCCTGTGCAAGGATGACACGCAAATTCGCGAAGCATTTCATATTTTAAGGGGCGGGGGGAGGACAGTTTGGGGCCCTAGCTGGTTTTGCTGAGTGGATAGAGCATCAGCCTGTGGACTAAAGGATGCTGCTGGGTTCGATTCCGGTCAAGGACACACGCCTGGGTTGCGGGCTCGATCCCCAGTAGAGGGCATGCAGCAGGCAGCCAATCGGTGATTCTCTCTCATCATGGATGTTTCTATCCCTCTCCCTCCCTTCCTCTCTGAAATCAATAAACATATATTTTGAAAAAAGGACAGTGTGGGGACAACTGGTGATTTGACTACAGACTGAGTTAGATACTAGTGTTGTATCGCTGTTAAATGCCCTGCTTTTGATAACTGTACTGTGTGAGAGAATGCCCATAAACCTGGAGATACACAAAGGGGCAAAATGTCTGAAACTACTCTCGAATGGCTGGGGAGAAGGGGAAGAGAGAAAGCCGATGATAAAGCACACTGGTAAAGTGTTAACAATTGGTGAACCTGGATGAAGGTTATACAGAAAGCTTTGTCTTATGCTTGCAACTTTTCTGTTAAGGTTAAAATGATTCCAAAAAAAGAAGAAGAAAATGATTGCAAATTAAAAGTCATGGTTTTAAGGCTTGTGTTTCTGAGAGTATCTACTCTGTGCTTGCATCTGTGGTCAGTTTGGGGAGTTGGGAGGGTGAATTTGCTGCTTCACCAAATTCACCACTGCCTTGAGGTCTGACTACAGGAACTTAGGGTGTAGTTAGATTTGGGGGTGTGGCCAGAGTCTCAGAGGCGTGGTTGGGATGAGAGGCAGGCCTTATCCAGGGTTCAGAACCTTGGGGCGTGGCCAAATTCTCGGAGGTGTGGCCCGAATCTGGGGCAAAGCCTGAGAAATTCTGTTCCCAAGGGAGGAGTTGTCCGTGCTTAGAGCGCCCTCTTGCGGCTACCCTGAGATCTGGCCTGACTTTTTTTTAAATGTATTTTTATTGATATCAGAGAGGGAGAGATAGAAACATCACATCAATGATGAGAGAGAATCCAACCATGACTTCTTGGTCGATGCTCAACCACTGAGCCACACCAGCCAGAAAGGGCCTTTCCCTTTTAAAAAACAACTTTATAGAGATTATGCATATACCCAGCAATTTAACTATAAGTGTACAATCCAATGGTTTTAGCAAGATCAAGAGTTGTGCGATCAGGACCACAATCAATTTTAAAACATTCCTTCACTCACCCCCCTTCAACCTTAGGCAACCCCAAATATACTTTCTGTCTCTATAGATTTGCCTATGCTGGACATTTTACATAAATCGAGTCATACAACATGTGACTGGCTTCTTCCACTTAGCATAATGTTTCTGAAGTTCATTCGAATTTTAGTATGTTATCAGTAATTCATTGCTTTCAATGGCCAAATAATAGTCCCTTGTATGGGGTATACTGCATTTAATTTATCCATTTATCAGTTGAACATTTAGGTGTTTTCACAAATCTTTGCATGGGTATGTGTTTTCTATTCTCTAGGATATATGTACAGAGGAGGCTGGGTCACGTGATAATTCCATGTTTAACCTTCTGAGGAACTGCCAGACTGTTTTCCAAAGCAGCGGCACCGTCGTACATTCCCGCCAGCAGGGTACTGTCCAAAGCCTCTCCAAGACTTACTATTAGAGCCGTCCTGGTGGGTGTGAGGTGGACTCGCATTGTGGTTTGGATTTGCCTCTCCCTAACTGATAATGATGCTGAGTATCTCTTCCTGTCAGCCACTTCTTTTGTATCCACTATGCAACCACATGAACTTTTAACCGTTTTTGCCGTATTTGAGCCAGCTTTTTAAAACTGAAACATTAATGATGTTGTTGAAGTCCCAGTGTATCCTTCTCAGAGTCCATCCTTTTCCTGCTCCATATCCTGCTCAGCATTACCACACATTTTCATACCGTTATCATACACAAATGTATCCCCAGATAATTTATAGCACTGGTTTGGCAGGTCTTCAAACTTGGTATAAATGACTAGAGGCCCAGTGTACGAAATGTGTGCACTGGTAGGGTCCCTAGCGACTGTTGACCGATGGCCGAGGTCTCCCTCCCTTCCCCCAGCTGGCTCTGCCCCCTGGTCGAACTCCCGGACAAACTCCAGGTCGAGGGGACAATTTGCATACTACGCTTTTATTATATAGGATATCGTACTGTGTTAATTCTTCTGAACTTTTTTTGTTTTTACTCATTGTATTAGTTCCCTAGGGATGCTGTAACAAAGGATCACAAACGGAGTGAGTGAAACAACAGAAATTTGTACTCTCACAATTCTGGAGACTCAGAATCCAAAATCAAGGTGTGCACAGATCTATGCTCCCTCCGCCGGCTCCGGGGGAGGATCCCTCCTGGCCTCTTCCTGGTTCCTGGTGTTTGCCAGCAACCCTGGCATTCCTTGGCTTATAAATGCATCACTCCAATCTCTGCCTTCGTCATCACGTGGCTTTCCCTGTGAGTGGACCTGTGCCTGTGCCCAAATTTCCAGACATATTAGGTTTAGGGCCCACCCCAATTCAATATGACCTCACCTAAACTTGGTTACACCTGCAAATGCTCTATTTCTAAATAAGCTCACCTTCCCAGGTTCCAGAGGACATGAATGGGTGGGGGTGGGGCACGATTCAATCCGGCACCCTCATCATGGTGTTTGCACAATTCCTGATATTGCTATGCGTGTCCACTTCATTCATCCGAACTGCTGTGTGGGCGTCCTTTGTGTGAGCACCCCACGATTTAGTCATCCTTTCTCCTGGTGAGGGCACCTACCTTGTGTCCAGTTTTCTCCATTTCCCAGAAGGCTGCAGTTAGCGTCCTGGAACATGTCTCTTGGAGTTTCTCAGTTCAATATTTTTCAACCTGCCCAACAAGATCCATTAGTGGGTTGTGAAATCAATTTAGTGGGTTGCAAACAATTTTCCCTTTAATGAAATGGAATTAAATAGGATGAAAGCTATTGGAGCACATGCTCACGGTCGGGGTAAGGATTACTCGCCCCGGGTAACGGTTTCAGGTGCACAGTGTCCTGATGTGAGCAAACGTGTTTGCAAGCCACATCTCTGAAGGCTGTGCAGGCCCATGAACTTGCCCTGTCAGAGGTCTGATGGGCCCCACCAAAGTCCCCTCCAAAGTCATGTGTCCATTGACACTTCCATCAGCTCTTTGTCAACACTTGGCATAGCCAAAAAATTTGAATTTTTGCCAGGCCCGTGGGGTTTCACCCTATTTTTTGGAGGAGGAAACTGAGGCTGACTCAGAGGTCAGCAACGCAAGAAGCTGAGAGCAAACACCCGGTCTCCGCTTAGTCTGAGGTGCCTTGTCGAAGATTCCCCAAGTTAATGATTCTCCGTTTCTAAGAGATGGGGGTTGAGGGCTGAGCTAAACTCTCTCCTCCTCCCTCCACCTCAAAGGGTTTTTGAAAACCCAATGAGAAAAGTGTAGTTAGACACACAGGTACCGACAGAGAGTATTCAATAAATATTAGACATTAATATTATTCTCTGATTCGAAATTCTCTAACTAGGTGTGTATCTGGGATCCGAACTTGACCTGGCCGTCCGGGGGCGTGGCCGGCGGCGGTGGGGGCCGAGGGGCCGCCCGGCCCGCAGCGCCCCTGGTGGCCGCTCAGCGCTCAGCGGGGCTGAGCACCTGGCCCAGGTGGCGCAGGTTTGTGAGAAAACCACGCCCCTCCAAGCCCAGCGCCGAGCAGCCTGATTTCCCCGCAGGCTCCTGGGAACCCATGCATTAGGTCACCAAATTCTTTCTTTTTTAAAATATATTTTTATTGATTTCAGAGAGGAAGGGAGAGGGAGAGCGATAGAAGTATCAATGATGGCCCTAACCAGTGTGGCTCAGTGGATAGAGCGTCCGCCTGCGGACTGAAGGGTCCCAGGTTCGATTCCGGTCAAGGGCATGTACCTTGGTTGCGGGCACATTCCCAGTAGGGGGTGTGCAGGAGGCAGCTGGTCGATGTTCCTCTCTCATCGATGTTTCTAACTCTCTATTCCTCTCCCTTCCTCTCTGTAAAAATCAATAAAATATATATTTTTTAAAAAAAATATCAATGATGAGAGAGATTCGATCGGCTGCCTCCTGCACACCCCCCACTGAGGATCGAGCCCGCAACCAGAGCATGTGTCTTGACCGGGAATGGAACCGTGACCTCCTGGTTCATAGGTTGTCACTCAACTAACCACTGAGCCATGCCAGCCGGGCTGTTGTCAAAATCTTTTTTTTTATAATATATTTTTATTGATTTCAGAGAGGAAGGGGAAGAGAGAGAGAGAGAAACATCAATGATGAGAGAGAATCATTGATCGGCTGCCTCCCGCAGGCCTCACCCTGGGGATCAAGCCAGCAACCCAGGCAGGTGCCCTTGACCGGAATGGAACCTGGGACCCTTCAGTCCGCAGGCTGCCGCTCTACCCACTGAGCCACGCCGGCCGGGCTGCCGCCAAGTTCTTGGCCCCTCAGACACCCTCCACCCAACCCCTGCTCCTAAGGGACTAGGGGGTCTGGTCACGCTGTTTCCTTCTCGGAGACAAAGGGATCGCACTATCTCCCTGGCCTTCCCTCCTAGGAAGCTCAGCTCTGACCTTTAATCCCGTGTCACGACCCAAGATCCAAACCTTCAACCTCACCCAGGAGTGCCACGTCCCAGCCCCACCTCCCTGTGGGTGCGGCCCCAGCCCCACCCCCGCCCCCAGCAAAAGCCCAGGTCTCTCCCCCCCAGGCCCGCAGCCCTCCCTAACGGGGCCCAGGCCTCCCCCCTCCCACTCGGAACCAGCTCCCACGGCCAGCCAGCGCAGCCACCCCACCTGGTGGTCCTTTGGGGTCACACTTCCGAACCCTATCTCTAGGGAACTCAGGTGCCAGAGCCCCAGGCCCCGCCCTCTTGGGGGACAAGGTACCTGCCGGCCCCGCCCAGGTGCTCCAGGGCCCGCCCCCACCTGACCTGGGTGGGGCTGCGCCTCTCCCCGCCGCGCCCGCCCCTCCCGGCACCCCAGGAGCTCATGGCTGCGGCGGCGGCGGCGGCGGCCCCACGGCGGGGCCAGGGCGGAGAGCCGCGCTCGCTCAGCCGGGCGGTGCGGCTGCTGCAGCGCCTGCAGGAGCAATGCGGGGACCCCCGGCTCTCCTCGAACCCCCCGTCGCTGCGGGACGTGCTGCCCCGCACCGCGCAGCTGCTGCGAGAGGTGGCGCACGCCCGGCGGGCGGCGGGCGGAGGCGGCCCCGAGAGTCCCGGGGGTGCCGCGGACTTCCTGGTCCTCTACCTCGCCAACCTGGAGGCCAAGAGCAGGCAGGTGGCCGCACTCCTGCCACCCCGGGGC
>NC_137091.1:41227479-41435535 GCF_951640355.1 Cnephaeus nilssonii
GTGTGTGTGCGTGTATATATATATATATAGCCCGGTGCATGAATTTGTGCATGGGTGGGGTCCGGCCAGCCTGGCCAGGGGGAGGGGACATGGGCGGTTGGCCGGCCTGCCTGCTGGTCAAACTCCTGGTCGAGGGGACAATTTGCATATTAGCCTTTTATTATATAGGATATACACTGAGTGGCCAGATTATTATGCGTTCAGAGGTCATAATAACCTGGCCACTCAGTGTACATTTGTTTTAAAAAGGAACTTGTCAAAAGTCACGGAGCTAAGTGTCAGACTCGCCTCTGCTGCCTGCTGGCCGAGCACAGGATGCCCTCAGCCCCAGTGTCCCCAGGAGCACGAGGCCAGGCTTCTCCTCTGGCCCCTGGGCCGGCCGATGAGGAGGAAGCTGAGGCTCTGGGAGGGGGCGTGGGGGCCGCAGCACACCGTGTCCGAACCCACTTCACCCTCCCCGCGGCATCAGAGGCCGCGCCTGGGGGGGTTCTCTGCAGAGGGGGGAGGTGTCCGTGGGAGCCCCAGGGTTCAGCCGGTGCTCAGAGCCCATCCCCACAGGCGACAGCTGGCCAAGCTGGCCCTTATCTTCAGCCACATGTACTCAGAGCTGAGCGCGCTCTTCCCCGGGGGGAAGTACTGTGGACACACGTACCGGCTCACCAAGACCGCCGCCCACACCTTCTGGAGAGAGCACTGCGGAGCCCGGTGAGTGAGCACCTGACCCGGGGCCCCTGGAGCCCCATCCTGCCCCTGCCCAGGGACCCAGGAATCCAGGCCCCAGCCCCTCCTCCCTCAGACCCAGGAGTCCAGCCCCCAGCCCCTCCTCCCTCAGACCCAGGAGTCCAGGCCCCCAGCCCCTCCTCCCTCAGACCCAGGAGTCCAGGCCCCCAGCCCCTCCTCCCTCAGAACCAGGGGTCCAGGCCCCCAGCCCCTCCTCCCTCAGACCCAGGAGTCCAAGCACCCAGCCCCTCCTCCCTCAGACCCAGGAGTCCAAGCACCCAGCCCCTCCTCCCTCAGACCCAGGAGTTCAGCCCCAGCTGCCTCCCTCCTAGATGTCTATCCTGGGCTCCCAGAGGCCTCACTTGCACCCCCTGTGCCCCTCTGCGCAGGTGTGTGCTGCCCTGGGCTGAGTTTGAGGCTCTCCTGTGCACCTGCCACCCCGTGGAGTCAGGCTCCACAGCCCTCGCCTTGCGCTCCACCATCGACCTCACCTGCAGTGGCCACGTGTCCATCTTCGAATTTGACATCTTCACCAGGCTCTTCCAGGTGGGGGAAGGCCAAGGCTGGGGGCCCAGACCGGGGTCCTATGGGAGGAGGGGGCGGGGTCCTGGACTCCTGGACCCCGGGAAGCACTAGGAGAGGGGTCTGCTCCCCAGGCCCTTCCCTGACCCAAGCGCCACCCGCTCCAGCCATGGCCAACACTCCTCAAGAACTGGGAGCTTCTGGCGGTCAACCACCCAGGCTACATGGCCTTCCTCACGTACGATGAGGTCTGCGCACGCCTGCAGGCCTACAGGGACAAGCCAGGCAGGTAAAGGGCAGGCCTCGGGGAAGGGGGCTGCCGGGGGGGGGGGGGGGGCGGGCGGGCCAGGAGAGAGGTCCAGACTCTTGGTTCTGGGCTGGGAGGTGGTAGAAACCCAGACATCCTTCAGAGAAAACAAGAAAGGAAGAACTGAGGTACCTGGGATCCTAGAGAGTGGAGAACTCAGAGGTAGGATACTGAGTGTCCCCTCCCACCCCACCTCTTCTCCTGAGACCTCCTGGACCGTCCCACCATCCAGGATCTAAAGGGACAATACCGGCCTGGACCCCGAAGGCCCTGCCCCAGGATAAGTTCTGTTTCTGATAGGTCAGAACCCACACTGTGCCATTTATTAACATTTGTTGTTGGGAATCCTCACCCAAGGATATTTTTCCATTGATTTTTTAAAATATATTTTTATTGATTTCAGAGAGGAAGGGAGAGGGGGAGAGAGAGAGAGAGAAACATCAATGATGAGAGAGAATCATTGATCGGCTGCCTCCTGCACGCCCCCACTGAGGATCGAGCCTGCAACCCGGGCATGTGCCCTTGACCGGAATTGAACCTGGGACCCTTCAGTCTGCAGGCCAATGCTCTATCCACTGAGCCAAACTGGCTAGGGCTCCATTGATTTTAAAGAGAGTGGAAGGGAGGGAGGGAGAGAGAGAGAGAGAGAGAGAGAGAGAGAGAAACATTGATGTGAGAGAAAAACATTGATTGGTTGCCTACAGCATGCACCCCTGGACCGGGAATCAAACCTTTGACCCTTCTGTGCGAGGGATGATGCTTCAGCCACTGCGCCACACTGGCCAGGGCTATTAACTATTTTTAATAGGAATTCCCATATCTGGGGTAGGACACTGTGAACCAGACACCTGAGTCCTGAAATTATTTCAAGCCAGGAGCTTTGAGCTGTTGGGTCTCCGTAAAGGGTTAAGAATTGAGGGGCTGGCCCTGGCCTGTTTGGCTCAGTGGATAGAGTGTTGGCCTATGGACTGAAGGGTCCTGGGTTCGATTCCAGTTAGGGGCACATGCCCAGGTTGCAGGCTAGATTCCCAGTGAGGGGTGTGCAGGGGGCAGCCGATCAGTGATTCTCTCTCATCATTGATGTTTCTCTCTCCCTCTCCCTTTCTGAAATCAATAAAAATATGTTTTTTAAAAAAAGAATTGAGGGGCTGAGCTCCCTAGAATACCAATAGGTCAAGGGAATAGGAGGTCAGATTTGTGAGTGTTTGCAGAGCTGAGGTGCAGAGCCCCCAGGACAGCAAGTGTCTTAGCACTTTTCCAGTTGCACAGCAAACTGGTTTAAAGGGAAAGAAAAAGGGACGAATTAATTCACATAATTGAAAAGACCACGTGTCTTTCCAGGCTTCAGGCAGAGCTGGGTCCAGGTGCTCACGGGCCGTTGTCCAGAACCGGATCCTGTTTACGATCCCCTGCCTCTGCTTTCGTCTGTGTTAGCTTGGTCCACAGGCATGGTCTCTCCTCGTGGATTCTAGAACCCCCAGCTGTATACGCTGCCAGCTTAGCTACCTCTGTAGAAATGGGGTACCTCACTAGAACTCCCAGCAAATGTCCCAGGGCTGACTCCCATCACTATGGTCAGGGGTCCTGAAGCGCACCAATTGGCCAAGCCAGAATCAGCCTGGTCTACACCCTGGTGAGCGAGGAAGTAGGGCCGACAATAATATAAGGCCTCATTGCCTAAAAAGCAGGGAACCAGGTTATAAGGGGGTGAGACCTTAGACACCTTGATTCCCAACAGTGTGAGGGGCTGGGAGTCCCAGAAGGGACAGTGGTGACCATTCTCCCCCCCATGCTACCTGCCTCTTCCTCCAGCTACATCTTCCGACCCAGCTGCACTCGCCTGGGGCAGTGGGCCATCGGCCACGTGAGCTCAGACGGCAGCATCCTGCAGACCATCCCTGACAACAAACCCCTGTTCAAGGCGCTCCTGAAAGGACAAAAGGAAGGCTTGTGAGTCCCCATCCTGGCAGGGGGAGGGTGTCCACTCACTGCACTTGGCACAGCGGACATCATAAACTTGCAATACTGCAGTGTTCCAGCAGGTGGCAGGCGAGGGCTTGAGGCGTTCCCACAAGGTTGCCATCTGGGCCCCCAGCAGTTCCGGAGAAGGGTGTGGGGAGTTGAGCACAACCATTCCTTATTTCACTCAGGGCTTTTGCCGCTGGATCTCCATATGGTGTTGCAGAGGCCAGATGTTAGAGCAGAAAGAGAACCGGGCAAACAGCTGGGCCGGTGGTTTTCCTTCCGTAACCTGGGCTGCCCCAGGGCCTCTCTCAGAAGCTGCCTTGGGGGGCGAGGGGGAAGGCAGGTGAGGTCCCACCCTGGACCTTTCCCCTGAGCCTTCTTAGCAGTCACATCCGTGCAATACAATCTGAGGTGCATAGAGATATGCAGTCGATTCTCCTTATTCACGTGCTTCTGTTCTGCAGAGTTTCAGCAAACACTGAGTTATCCAATACTGAGCCCGTACTCCTAGGGGAATACAGGTTAGTTAGATCCCTGCCAGGCTGGCCACAGTTTTGTCGACCAGTCACTACGTAATAACCTTTATGTGTGTTTCTGTTTAAAGAAACACACCTTATGTAATATAATTGGTTTTTATTTTGTCTTGTTTATTAAATATATTTTTATTTACTTCAGAGAGGAAGGGAGAGAGAGAGAAACATCAATGATGAGAGAGAGTCATTGATCAGCTGCTTCCTGCGCACCCCACCCTGGGAATCGAGCCCACCACCCCGGCATGTGCCCTGACTGGGAATCGACCCGTGACCTCCTGGTTCATAGGTTGACACTCAACCACTGAGCCACGCTGTAATATATATTGATGATTCATTAACAATGAACACACAGCTAAACTATGCCTTGGGGGCATTTTAAACTCGAGATCACACACACAAAAAAAGCACAAAAATCCGAGACACGTGACACTGCATAGACAGTGACAAGGACCCTGGTTTACGGTCTGGGAGTCGGAACCAGGCGGGCAAGTGTTGCCGCGTTCAGCCTCACTGGGACCGCGCCTGCTGGGCGCCTGGCGTTTCTTGCCACTGTGTGCGCGTCCATGAACGGCCACACAAGTGCCACAGGTATTGACTGGGGGGTTACAAATAAATTTTAGTGCGTAGACAAATTTGCAAATACAGAACCCATGAATAATAAACAGCGGCTGTGTGTACGTACACACATACACACATATATCACTGTATTTGACAACTGAGGCACAGGGACAGACCCACTTGCCCAGGCCACACAGTTACTGAATGGACCAGCTGGGATTTGAGGCCAGGCAGCCAGGCTCAAAATACTGGCCCTTCCCCACGCTCACGTCCTCAGCTCCAGGTGACACCTCCTGCAGAAGAGCGTTCCAGAGCTAAAATACGAGTGAGCACTGTCGATGTAATTTAACCTCCCTGCTACACACACACACACACACATGCACGCACGCACGCATGCACGCACGCACCATCACCGCCACCATCTCATAGATGGGAACATCGAAGCCCTGAGAGAGAGGAAGGGACACCAGCTCTTCCTACCCCACAGCCAGTCGGCTCGCTGGGCCTGACGTTGATCATAGCAGCTCCCTCTGATTGGTTGTTTATGTGTGGAGAAGGGGTGCTGCACGTTTTATGAGCACGGTCTTATTTAATCCTACCACCCATATTTGCCCTAAGCGTGAGCGTGTCCATTTTACAGAAGGGAAAACTGAGGCCAGAGAGGGAGCGTTGCCCAGCCCAGGTCACACAGTGTGCCTGTGGGAGAGCTGCCGCTGTCTGTGGGCCCAGGTCAGGCAGAGCCATCGGCTTTAGGAGACGTGTGACCCCGCTGTTGGTCTGAAGGTGCAGTTCTGACCGCAATGGGAGACCCAAAGGGTGCTGAGCCTTCTCGGCTGCCCTGGGTCCTGGAGCTTGGACCTGCCCACGGCCCTGGCCTGCGTCCCTCCGGGCCGCACTGGTGACCTGGGTAGTTGCCTCTCCTACACTGGGCCTCAGTCCCCAGCTATGAAGCAAGAAGAAGCAGCTTGGATGTCCAAGAGGGTCCTTGGAGCCCTGCTGGCCCAAGACTCCAGGATCTGGTCACTCCAGGAATCTGTGACTCTCAGGTGCTGTGATGCTCAAGCCTGAAGACTCTAGGACGGTGACGTTCTGGGAGAAGGAGGCCTGGGCTTTGATCAGTTCCTGGTTCTCGTTCATCTGATCCATGTTCCCAGGGCTTGAGTCACTTCGGTGATGGGTGCTCGTCTGTGGGGGTCTGAGGACACGTGGCCCTGCCCCAGGGGCCTGAGGGGACACAGCTGGTCCTAGAGAGTGTCCGTTTGAGGCGAGAGGGAGGAAAATATCCCCAGGCCAGCAAGAGATGTGGGGCAACTGCTCATTCAGGAGCTCTGGGCCCCGTGGTGGGGCTGGGGGAGTCCTTGTTAGTCAGGGGGGCGGGCTGGGCCCCCTCCGTAGCCCTCTGTTCCCTCCCCAGCTACCTCTACCCAGATGGGAAGAACCACAACCCAGACCTGACTGAGCTCTGCCACATGGAACCCCATCAGCTCATCCACGTGTCAGAGGTGAAGTTCAGGCCCATGCCCCCCTCGCCCGCGCCCCCCCCCTCCCACACACACACACAGACACACGTGGCTCAGGAATTCCCTCTCACCGAGTCAGGCCTGGTGTCCCAGGGCCTTGGGGGTTCGTGCTGGTGTGATGGCCACGGGACCTGATGTAAATCACTTGGCCTCTCTGAGGCTCTGTCCCTTCTCTGGAAAATACAGCTCCTCCTGCCACTGCTCAGGGGTTTTCCTGGGGATTAGACCAGGAAATGGTGCTTCTGAGGTCATCAGCACAGCTGATGCGCTTGAGCATTCACAGCCCCTCTCCCCGGGTCCGCGCAGCCACCCCATGTGTGGCAGAGAAACGACAAATACATTTTTTAAAAATATATTTTATTGATTTTTTTACAGAGAGGAAGGGAGAGGGAGAAGGAGTCAGAAACATCAATGAGAGAGAAACATCAATCAGCTGCCTCCGGCACACCCCTCACTGGGGATGTGCCCGCAACCAAGGAGCATGCCCTTGACCGGAATCGAACCTGGGACCCTTCAGTCTGCAGGCCGATGCTCTATCCACTGAGCCAAACCGGTTAGGACAGACAAATACATTTTTTTAAGTGTAAGTATATCCCACACAATGTTTGGGGCATACTTATACCTAAAATACCAGACTTTTTCCTTTATTCTTTGTGTTTCTGAAAATCAAATGTCACAGGGCATCCTGTATGTTTTAATCCTCGCCCAAGGAATTATTTTTTAGAGATAAAGGAAGAGAGAGAGAAACATCCATTGACTGCCTCCCGTAGCCGCCCCCCACACACACACAACCAGGTATCAAACCCGCAACCTGGGCAAGTGTACTGACCAGTCATCGGACCTGCAACCTTTGGGTGCACGGGACAACACGCTAAGTGCACCCTGTAATTTTAGTGGCTACATCTGGCAGCCCGAGAGCAGGCTCCCCCAGGGAGCTCATCTCAAAGCACGGGTACACGCAGGAGGCAGCGGGCACGGCCTGGAACCTGGGAGAGGGCTGGGGGCTGGCACAGAGGCTCCAGACCTTCTCTGTGGCCCGGCTCTGTGCCCCTGGCTCATGCCACCACCCGTCCATCTTGTCGCCTGCCAGGAGCAGCTGCAGCTGTACTGGGCCATGAACTCCACGTTCGAGCTCTGCAAGATCTGTGCCGAGAGCAACAAGGACGTGAAGATCGAGCCCTGTGGGCACCTGCTGTGTAGCCGCTGCCTGGCCGCCTGGCAGGTGGGCCTCCCCTCTCCTGCAGGGTCTCCCCTGTGCCTCAGGGATCAGATGGGAACACTGGGGCCCAAGAAAGCAGAGACTTGCTCAGGGTCACTCCGGAGCGAGGGCCAGGAGCCCTGCCTGTCTGTGTCTGTCCCTGTCTCACTCTGCACCTGTCACCTCTGCTTCTCCTTCTCCAGCTACACTAGTCACGGAAAGAGCTCCTCCCTTCCCTCGCTGGGCAACCTGGGGCTAGTGGCTTCACCTCTCTGAGCCTCGGCCTGGTCTCTGGAGAGCAGAGCTGACAGTGGTCACCTCCCAAGGCCACAGTGAGGGTCCAAGCCCTGAGGCCCTCAGGGAAGGCCCCTTGGGGAGGGGAGCTGAGGCCAGTGCATGACATCACCTACTTTTTACTGTAATGTAAATGCCTGACATTAAGCTGAGTCATCCATTTCAAAGATATCCATCTCCAATAAACAAATTGCCAGATGTATGACACAGCAACCAGCAAGAGGAGCAGATAAGGAACCAGGCTGCCTCCACCCATGAAGTTCCCCTTTATTTTATTTTATTTATTTATTTATTTAATACTAGAAGCCCCGGTGCATGAATTCGTGCATGGGTGGGGTCCAGCTGGGCCCACCCCGATGGGGGCCCCATGAGGGTGGGGCCGGCCAGGGGGAGGACCGCAGGAGGGCTCCAGGGTGTGTCCTGCCCATCTTGTTCAGTCCCAATCAGCCACACCCCAGCAGCAAGCTAACCTACCGGTTGGAGCGTCTGCCCTCTGGTGGTCAGTGCATGTCATAGCGACTGGTCGACCGGTTGACTGTCTGCCTCCTGGTGGTCAGTGCACATCATAGCGAGCAGTTGAGCAGCCTTAGCATTTCATTAGCATATTACGCTTTGATTGGTTGAATGGACAACCGGACACTTAGCATATTAGGCTTTTATTATAGAGGATTTGTTATGGATTTCAGAGAGAGAGGAAGGGAAACGGAGAGTGAGATAGAAGCATCAATGATGAGAGAGAATCATGGATCAGCTGCCTCCTGCATGCCCCCCACTGGGGATTGAGCCCGAAACCCGGGCATGTGCCCTGACCAGGAATCTAACCATGGCCTCCTGGTTCATAGGTCAAAGGTTATTGAGCCATGCTGGCTGGGCTGAAGTTCCCCTTTAGAAAGCCCTGGGGAACCTACTTAAGTGACCCAGGCTTTTTCCTTTCTACACCCTAATTCCTGCTCCTATGATTTTTTTTTACTCCTCGCTTGAGGATATGGTTTTTAAAAAATTGATTTGAGAGAGAAACATCGATCAGTTGCCTACTCTATGCCCCCAGGGATGGAGCTGGGATCGAACCCACAACCCAGGCATGTACCCTAACCAGGTGGGACCTGAAACCCTTTTGGTGTACAGGACGATGCTCCAGCCAACTGTGCCACCCGCCCAGGGCCGCTCCTATGCTTGAAATTCACCAATAAAAAGTGAACCCTTGCCCAACCGGTGTGACTCAGTGATGGAGCATCGACCTTTGAACCAGGAGGGCTTGATCCCCAGCGGGGGGTGCGCAGGAGGCAGCCAATCCATGATTCTCTCTCATCATTGATATTTCTCCCTCTCCCTTCCTCTCTGAAATCAATTTTAAAAAAATTTTTAAGTGAACCCTTGCCCTAGCTGGTGTGGCTCAGTGGTTAGAGTGTAGGCCCACAGGCTGAAAGCTTATGGGTCCGATTTCGGTCAAGGGCACGTACACGTTGGCTGCACATGGGGGAGGCAACCAATTGATGTGTCTCTCTCACTTCAATGTCTCTCTCTCTGTTTCTCTCTCTCCCTTCCACTCTCTCTAAAACCCAATGGAAAAATACCCTCTGGTGAGGATTAATAAAAACAAAAGAAAAGTGAACTCACCAAACCCTAACCACCCGACCTGGCCCCTAAGAAAGGCAGACCCACGTCCACGCACACACACACCCCCCCACTTCAACCTCCGCGTGTGGCCTTGAGCACGCCGTGTACCCTCCAGGATCTGAGTAATAAATCTCGTTCTCCCAAGTTCCCTGATGGCTTTTGCTGAGGTGCATCCTGCAGCCATAATAAGAACCACCAGGGCTGTTCCAGCCACTACACTGGCCCTGGTTTGGGGGGGGGGGGTGTCTCTGGAGGTCTAGGCAAGTGCCTCAGGCCTTCCTCGCCCATAGCATCACTGTCCATAGCTGGGGCCCACACCCTGGCTCCACTGGGCTCCCCATTTGTGCACCCCCCTAGCCTCGGGCTCTGGTCCAGTCCCTCCTTCCTGTCCTACATCTCCCTCCCATCTCCCTCTCTCCACGGCTCCCTCCCCTTCATGGGCCCCCCTCTGTCTGTCCTCCCCACCTCACTCTGCTGGAGATGAAGGCCCTTGTGGTCCCAGAGGACTTGGAGAAGAACAGGGAGACTCTGACTCTCCCCCCTCCCCCGCCCCCAGCAATCAGACAGCCAGACCTGCCCCTTCTGCCGAAGCCAGATCAAGGGCCGAGAGGTCGTGAGTATCCATCAGCCCCAAGGGAGGCCAGCGGAAGCCAGGGCCGCTGCTGTGAGCCCAGGGAGCAGCGATGGCCAGGAAAACGGAGAGGAAGCGCTGGGGCAGGTAAGCAGGGCCAGGCGGGAGCTGGAACCAAAATCCCTGGGTCCGAGGTAGAAGGGGGCTGGGGGTCTAGACTCCTGGGTCTGAGGGATGAGGAGGACACTGGAGGCCCAGACTCCTGGGTCGGAGGGAGGAGGGGCTGGTGACAGGATTCTGGGGCCTAGGGGCCTGGACTTTTGTTCCCCGAGGGTCTGGGACCATGGCTGCTCCCGTCTGAACCCTCCTGAGGGTTAGACTAAGACAGTCTCCATTGTATCTGCAGTGTCTGGAACAGGCCTGGTGCTGGGACGCCAGGCAGGAAGACATCACCCTCTGTCTTCCTAGGTGGTCCCCTCAGCTCCCCCGCTGCCCCCTCACCTGGATCTGCCCCCTCACCTGGAGCTGCCTCCTGAGCATCCCAGAAGCAAAGGCCAGCTGAAGGTGGTGAGTGAGCCACTGGTCTGAGGTGGGCAGCTGGGGTCTCCTTCAGCCACAGGGTCCCTAGTCTAGCCAGGCACTCGGGGGTGCCAGGCGCTCATTCTCGGCCCCTGTTCACAAGGTGCTGTGTAATTTGGCATCCATACCTCCAAGGCCTCTTCTCTTGTGCTCGTCCTTCCTCATTCCCCGTCCCCTCGCCGGCTTTCTGGCTCTCCTTCCAGCTTCCCGGGCAGGTCCTGCCCCAGGGCCTTTGCACAAGTGGTTCCTTCCGCCTGGATCTCCTTTATCCAGGCTCACATTCTCATCCTCTCCTTCTGTGCCCACCCTATTGACCACAGAGCCCCAGTCCTGCCAAGCCCCTGCCCGCTGTGTTCTCATACTTCTCCTCATCACCTGGTAGAGAGGACAGTTCCTGTTGTTGTCTGTAACCATCAGCAGGGTATCGCTCTCCTGAAGATTAGGACTTTGCCTTATCCTCCTGATACTGCCAGAGACTAGAACAGTGCCTGACACCTAGTAGGTGCTCATTAAATAGATGTTGAGCCCAGCCGGTGTGGCTCAGCGGTTGAGCATCTACCTACGAACCAGGCATTCCCGGTCAGGGCACATGCCCAGGTTGCAGGCTTGATCCCTAGTAGGGGGCGTTCAGGAGGCAGCTGATCAGTGATTCTTTTATATATATATATTTTTTTTTTTTAATTAATTTTTTCCAGAGAGGAAGGGAGAGGGATAGAGAGTTAGAAACATCGATGAGAGAGAAACATCAATCAGCTGCCTTCTGCACACCCCCTACTGGGGATGTGCCCGCAACCAAGGTACATGCCCTCGACTGGAATCGAACCTGGGACCCTTGGGGTCCACAAGCCAACGCCCTATCCACTGAGCCAAACGGGCTAGGGCTGATCAGTGATTCTTATCATTGATGTTTCCCTCTCTCTTTCCCTCTCCCTTCCTCTCTGAAATCAATAGAAATATATTTAATAAATAAATCAGTAGATGTTGAATGAGCAAGTGGAACTGAGTCTTCCCAACAGCCCTATGCAATTGAGAATGTTCCTCTCCCCGATCTTCAGAGGAGCAAAGCCCAGAGGGGCGACTGCGGCTGCCCAGACCCACGCGGCCTGGAAGAGGAAAAGCCCGTGTTGGGGCCTTAACATCCCCTGCTTCTCTTCCCAGGGAGCCCGGCCTTGCTCTCTTTTCCGCCCGCCCCCCCTGTACCCTGCCCCTCCCACCCCAGGGTTTTCCTGAGACCCTGGCCCCCTGGGGAGGGGCAGGTCTCGGAGAGCATCTCAGGCTGAGGACACACAGATTCAATCAATCCCGGCTGACTTCAAACAAACAACTCAGGAAGTCCGGGAACATTATTCTACCACAGCAAACAAGAGAGCCAGCAGGAAGGGGGAGGGGGAGGGGAGTGTGACCAGCCAGGGAAGCTAAAAACAGATCCCAACCTGCAGCCAAAAGCAAATGGAAACATTAGGAGCCACTCAGCCGGCTCCCCGAGGACAATGCGGGGGACATAGCCTTCTAGAACGGCAGGCTGAGGGGTACGGCTGGCCACGTGGCCACCCCTTCGCCTAGGCTGTGCCCTCCGCCCGCCCGCCCGGCATGCCCTTTCCTCTCCTCCCCAAACCCTGCCTGGTTCAGAGTGCCGGCAACTCCTACTCCTTCATTCTTCAAAACCCCGCAGGCGCCGGCCCTGGCTCCCTGCGCGGTGACCGTCGCCGTGAGAACAGCTCATGTGTGAATCCCTTTTGCCGAGTGATGACTGGCACTGCTTTGTGGGGGAATAGTTCTAATCAGAGTTGACACACAGTATTATATTCGCTCCGGCTGTACAACGTAGCGGGTCAGCACTTGTATACCTTCATGCGGTTGCCCCACTAAGTCTCGTAACCACCTGTCACTGTGCAATGTTATTACAATATTATTATTTTTAAAATATATTTTTATTGATTTGAGAGCAGAAGGGACAGGACGAGAGAGATAGAAACATCAATGATGAGAGAGAATCATGGATCAGCCGCCTCCTGCATGCCCCCCACTGGGGATCGAGCCTGCAACCCGGGCATGTGCCCTTGACTGGAATCAAACCCCGGACCCTTCAGTCCACAGGCCGATGCTCTATCCACTGAGCCAAACCGGCTAGGGCTGCAATGAATATTATAAAAATAAATATATTATGCCCTAGCTGGTTTGACTCAGTGGATAGAGCATCGGCCTGCGGACTAAAGGGTCCAGGGCTCGATTCCGGCCAAGGGCAGGTACCTGGGTTGCAGGCTCAATCCCCAGCCACAGTTTGAATGGATGGATGATGGATGGGTAGGTGGGTGGGTGGGTGGGTGGGAGGGTGTGTGGGTAGATGGATGGACAAACAAATTAAAACTTCTTCCTACTCAAGCCAGAGGTATTGGGGGGGGGGGGGAAGCATGTGTGGGGAACAAGACCCTGTCACCACCCCCAGACCCCACTCCACCACGGTGTTACCCTGACTGGGCCTGTGAAATGCAGTACAGCGGCAGCTCAGCTGAAAAATCTCTTCATCTCCTTCCCTCCAGGGACCTCCGGCCTTCCCCAAACTTCGGGCCCCTCTTATTTTGCCAAGAATTAGGACTTCGGCCTCAGCCCCACGGGAAATCACCTCCAGGCCCCGGGCCAGGGAGGGAGCCACAAAGTAAGTGAAGAGGGTAGCTGGGGTCCCCAACTCCTGGGTCTGAGAGAAGAGGGCGTGGGAACAGAATGGAAACATTGGTTCTAAAAATCAACACCCCCCCCCCAAAACTCCCCATTACAGAAACTCTTAAAGGGAAGGTCACCCCTCCAGCTGCCCCTGTGGGACCCATGATCGCTGCCCAGGCCTGGAGGCCAGGTGAGTCCCCCACCCTGCCCGGTTCCCCCCACCCCACCCCACCCCACCGGGATATGAGATTATCTAAGCCACCTCTCTCTCCGCCTCACAGGGCACAAAGATCTGCTGCTAAAGGGAGCCCCAGTGGCTTCCCAGCTGGAGGGGTTTATGAAGCGGAAATAAACTGCCACTGTCCAGCCTGGTCTGTCCTCCCGTGTGTGGAGAGCGTGCAGCGGCCACTAGGGGGCAGCTTGGCACCGGGAACGCGTGGGCCCTGAGCCCTGAGCCCTGAGCCTTGAGCCCCACCTGGTTAACCCAGGGGTCTGAGATCAGAAAGCCACAACTGGGGGACCCAGCTCCTCCTCCCAGCTGGCCAGGAGTACAGGCCCCCAGTCCCTCCTCCCTCAGACCCAGGAATCTGCACCCCTAGCCTCCTCCCTCAGACCCAGGAGTCCAGGCTCCCAGCCCCTCCTCCCTCAGACCCAGGAATTCAAACTCCCAAGTTCTCAGGGAGAGAGCCAACCCCCTTTCCCCATCAGGGCAAAAATCCCTGAAGTCAGACCCAGACATCCAAGTTCTAAGTCCCTGAGTCTAAAAGAGCACAGAGCACACATTCTCCTTAGAGCTATGTCCCCAGTCTTGTCACATCTGTTCTCATCTCTCTCTCTCTTTCTGTGTGTGTGTGTGTGTGTGTGAGTGTGTGTGTGTGTGTGTGTGTGTGTGTGTGTTTTGCTTTGTTAATCCTCACCCGAGGATGTTTTTCCCATTGCCTTTTAGATAGAGTGGAAGGGAGGGAGAGAGACAGAGAGAAACATCCATGTGTCATCGATTGATTGCCTCCCGCATGTCCCCCGAGATCAAGCCTGCAACCAAGTCATGTGCCCTTGACTGGGATCGAACCCGGGACCCTTCAGTCCAAGGGCAGCAGTCTGTCCAATGAACCCAACAGGCTAAGGCTCATCCTTCTCTCTATTCCTCTCTGGGAGAAGGCTCAGAGGGAAGAGGGCGTGGCAGTGACTTCCGGTCCACATCAAACTGAGCAGGTTTAAGGCAGGCCGCATACCCCGAGCCCCTACCCTGTGCCCAGCCCTGGCGGGACAACGCTGAGCATGAAGCAGTAATCGCTGCCCCCTGGGCTTACAATCCAATGGGAGAGACAGACCCATTGCAGGGCTAGGATGGGGGGGGGGAGGCGGGGGTCCCAAAGCGGGCAGCTGACCCAGCCTTGGAGGTCAAGGAGGGCTTCCAGGAGGAAGGGACGTCCAAGACTGAAGGGATGAGCAGAAGGTATTCCAGTGTAAATGGAGGTGGAAATGTGCACCACAGATTTAGTTTCAAGCAACAGAAGCCGCCTCTGGGGCAGAAAGGAAATTGATTGAGAGGACTTGAGATCGATCACACACAGAATCCTGGAAGTGATTCGAGAACCAGAATTGGAAAGTGAGCAGCAACACCGGCCACTGGCCTCAAACCATAGCCACAGTCACGCCACAGAACCGGTCTGATGAGGATATACCGGTGACCACTGGACACTTGTCACCTCACCTCTGCTGCCCCAGAAGCAAGCTGTGTCCACTAGCTGTTGCTCAGAACCAATGACACCGAAATTTATTGGCAAACAATAACCATTATTCTCTCTCAGGGGTTTTGTGGGCCAGGATCTGGGTGGTTCTGGCTCAGGATGCAGTCAAGTGGTGCCTGGGGCGGGGCAGCGGGGGGCTGCCCAGGCGTCCCTCTGCGGTCTCAGACCTTTCCATGTGCTCTCACACTTGCTAGCTTGAGCTTCCCCACAATATGGCTGCCTCCAGGTAGTCAGACTGCTTATACGGTGGCTGAAGGCGTCATGGACAGTATTTCAGTGATGTTGACTACATGGCTTTTCTACCTAATCTTGGGAATCCTGTAGTGTCATTTCTGCCATATTCTATTGGTTACATGTGAGCCACACACATGTAAGAGGAGGGGACATAGGCCCCACTTCTTGGTGGAAAGAGCATCAAGGTCAGATGTTAGAAGAGCAGGTAGGATGTTGCCGCAGCCATCTTTGGAAAATAGAATTTGTCCCAGCTGCCCTGGTGAGAATAGATTCCTCCAGTCCCTACTTCTTTGATGTGATTAGCTCCCGATTCCCAAGTAGAGTCGGATTTGCCAAGGTCACCTGAGCGCCAACAGACACAGAAAGGCAAACGTGTCCTTGTTGGCTTCAACAGAGGGCACCTGGCTCTCAGACAGCAGACACGTTTTCTAACTGTGGAAAGAGGGTGCAGATGCTAGCTAGGTAACCCCCAAGTCCTCCACAGTCCACCCCTTTGAACACTCACTATCGATATGTTCCCTTCCTTCTATGCTTCCATTCTATTATCTAAACTCCCTGCACAGCCCTAACTGGTTTGGCTCAGTGGATAGAGCGTCGGCCTTCGGACTGAAGGGTCCCGAGTTTGAATCCAGTCAAGGGCACATGCCCGGGTTGCAGGCTTGATCCGCAGTGGGGGGCGTGCAGGAGGCAGCCGATCAATGATTCTCTCATCATTGATGTTTCTATCTCTCTCTTCCTCTGTGAAATCAATAAAAAATATATTAAAAAAAAACTCCCTGCATAACTAACTCTTGTCCAACCAAAAATGCATTCACACTGCCCCCAAGACAACACAAATTCCCAGTAGTTACATTAGGTGCCAGTCTGGAGTCATTGGGGAACAGCCCTTGTCCTTGAAATGTGTCATGATCCTGTATTCCAGGAACTGTGAGCTCATTTTAAAGTTAACTGTCGTGCCTGGCTGACGTGGCTCAGTGTCTGAGTGTCAACCTATGAACCAGAAGGTCAGGGTTGAATTTCCGTGGTCAGGGCACATGCCCAGGTTGCAAGCTGGATCCCCAGTGTGAGGCTTGCAGGAGAAGCTGATCAATGATTCTTATCATTGATGTTTCTATCTCTCCCTCTCCCTTCCTCTCAGAAATCAATAAAAATATTTATTTTTTAAAAAGTTAACCGTCGCCCTCGCAGGTTTGACTCAGTGGATAGAGCATCGGCCTGCCGACTGAAGGGTCCCAGGTTTGATTCCAGTCAAGGGCACATACCTGTGTTGCAGGCTCAATCTCCAGTAGGGGGCGTGCAGGAGGCAGCTGATCAATGACTCATCATTGATGTTTCTATCTCTCCCTCTCCCTTCTCTAAAATCAATTTAAAAAAATATTAAAACAAAAAGTTAACCGTCATCACACATTGCATGTAAAATAATGGATAAAAGATAAGATTTGTTCATTAAAATATATAAGTATGTGCACATGAAAGCAAGGATGGAATTGGGAAATTAATTCATTGAATTTTTACTCAGCTCCTCAGGCCAAGCATGTCCCAGGCACTGTAAAAACTGAACAAAACCACTTACGTAGGTATGTGTCAGTGATAAGTGCTGTGGAAGAAAACCGTAGTGAGATAAGAGAAATAAGGCGTGGCTGGGAAGGCAGGGATTGCTATTTTAGGTAGGAGGGTCAGGGAAGCTCTGTGACTAGAGATCTGAAGCAAGTATGTGGGGAAAGAATGCCCCAGCGGAGGAAAAAGCAAGTGCAAAGGCCCTGGGGCCGGAACATGCCTGCTGGTGTGACCTTCGTACGAGCCAAGAGAACGAGAGGGCAGAACGACTAGGAGCTACGGATAAGAGAGAGGAAGAGTGAGTCAGGGAGGTAACCAGGACCTGTGAACCCAGGAGTCCACTTCTGCTTTTACTCAGTGAAAGGAGCCGGGAGGCCTTCTGTACGTTGACTCACATTTTAATGGCTGTTTTGTGGGAATAAATTGTAGGGGACAAGGACAGATGATGTTAGAGTGAGTACTAGTTTCTGCAAGTCTGTGGCTGGTATCCTAAGTAACTTTGCTCCTTCAAACACCATCCATATTAGTCCTTCCTCACCTAGGAACTCAGCTGGTTGGGCTCTTGAGGAAAGTGGAAGGGGGTGGCTGATGAGGGGCCTCCCAGGGCCCAGCCCAAGCGGCAGGTGCCCGAGCCAGGGTGGAGGAGCCGGGGAGGGGGTGTCTGGGGTCACAACGTGCGAGCTTGTCTGGGAGTGCGCCTGCGTCTGTCCACGAGAGTGCATTCCTATCGTCCCGTCTGGCTGGGGCCTGCACGGGAGCGTGGGTGCTCCTGAGTGTAAGCCGTGCAAGCCTTACCTGAGTGTCTGCTGTGCGTCTGGCCTTGTGTTGGGGACACAAAAGTGCCCACAACAGCTCCGGGCCTTACTCGTCATGGACTCATAGTCCAGTGGGGGAGACAGGCCTGTCCCCAGACAGGGACGACCCAGAGTGCAGGACTGCAGTTGGGGAGGCCTGGGGGGTGAGGGAGCCCAGAGGGGGCACCTGACCCAGCGGGGTGCGGGCAGGAGACAGGGAGGGGCTCCTGGAGCAGGGAATGGTGCGGCTGATACTAAAGGTCACCTCTCCTGGTTCAACAATTGCTCTCCTGTATCGCGGATGGATAAAGGAGCTTTGCCCAGTCGGACTCCCAGGTGGACCTGTAACCTGAGCCTTCCCCCTGTGCCAGATGGGCAAAGCCCAGTCTTCCTAGTGACCCCCCCATTCTGACCAGTATCCAGGGCTTCATTTCTCCCTGGTAACCAGTGACCTCTCCTGACCCCTGACCCCTCAGCCCGCAGTCTGACCTGGCTCGTGAAGAGCCTGGGCCCTCTGATCTGTGATCCTCAGTGTGACCTGTGACCCTTCCCTGGACCCATGGACAAGCTCCTCCCCCGCCCCTCAGGTGCCCTGTCCTCCTCCCCTCTCCCACTCACCTGCTGCTGCCAGCCTGCCTCTCCTCCCCTCCCCCCTAGGTGGGGAGTGAAGGGAAGCAGGGGGAAGGAAGGGGGGTGGCATTCCTGGGATTCCCTGGATGGGGCGGGAGAGAGACGGCCCTACGGGGAGAGCCAAAGAGAGCGCACCTCACACACACACAGCCTGGGCAGAGCTGGAGCTTGGAGACCATTAGTAGGAGATTAAACTGAAAGGTTCCAGACCAGTGGGCAGACAGGAAAGCAGCCCAGAGTACAGGCCACAGGAGGGGCCTCCCAGGGCAAACTGGGAGAAGCTGTTCTAGGCCACTGGGCCACTGGTGGTGCTGGGTGCAGCCTGGTCACATGCGCACGGCCCCTGGTCGGAGGGGGAGAGGGTCCGCGCTGGTGTGCGAAGGTCCCAGCACTGGCTGGACTGGTCTGGCCAGCCGCCCGCCCGCGGGTCCCGGCTGCTGGTCCGCGTGAGCGACCGCCTGGGGCTAGAGACGGAGGGAGCACCGCTCTGGGCAGAGCGCTGGGAGGTCCTCCCGGGGCAGTGGGAGGTCCTGGCCTGGCGCCCAGGTTTGGGGGGGAACAGGGGGGCCGGGAGGGCGTGGCGTGGCGTGGGGCGGGGCCTCCTCCTCCCAGCCCGGCGGCGCCCGCCGCAGCTGGGGCTCAGTTGCTGCTGCCTCCGCTGTGGGTGGACATGGAGCCCCCGGACGCCTGGGCCGAGATGCGCAGGGCCCCGCGGCTGCTGGTGCTGGCGCTGCTGCTGGGGGCGCACCCAGGTATGCCGGGCTGGGAGCAGGGGGCGAGGGGGCCCCCCGGGGACCGAAGGGGAAAGGGACTTTTACCCACCCCAGGAAGCCAAACCTGGGGGACCCCAGGAAGGAGGGGTATGGGAGCATGCGGGGCGTCCGTCCCCGTGAGAGATCTGGGGACAGCCAGGCAGAGGCGCTGGGGACTCCAGAGCAGTGGTCGGAGACCCCCCGAGAAGTCAGAGCCCCTCCCACTGCAACGCCGGAGCTGGGACCCCAGCCCCTTTCTCCGCTGCCCCTGGATCTGGGTCCCAGGCCCCCTGCCCCCTCAGGCCCAGAGGTCCAGGCCCCTGGTGGCTGGCATGGCTTCCTCCCAGGGCCCAGGAGACCACAGCCCAGGGCGCTCCTCCCCGAAAGAGTCTCAAGTTTTGAGAGGACCGGGATCCTATAGCTAGGACCCAGGGATCACGGGCATCTGCGGGGTGCAGAGCCTGGACTCTCAAGAGCCCGCCTCCCTCGGGAAGGGCTGGAGCGCCAGCCCTGGACAGTGACCGAGAACCGAGTGTTTCCTAGTGGCAGTGCCCCTCCCGGGGCCCCAGATTAGCCCGCACACCTGTGAGGAAGTGGGAGGGGAGCCGGCCCTGCGGCCGGCAGCAGAGGGAGCGCGGAACTGGGGAGGAGCGGGCGATCCTTCCCCGCCGCCCTTGCTCTCCGCTGCTCAGCCCCAGCCTCGGCAGCGGCCTGGCCCCGTGCCCCCTCCCCTGGGACAGGCCTGGGCCAGAGGTGGGTGCCTGGGAATCCAGGCCGCTGGCACAAGCATAGCAAAATAGTGGGTCTCCAGGGGCAGGGATGGGCCAGGCTGGGGGTGGGGGGGAGGTTCTAAGAAATGAGAGCTGATGCCAGGATGCCAGCCCAGAGGGTGAGAGAGCGTGGTTTCCTGATGAGAGCAGCTCCCTCTGCCAGGATCTTGGGACAAGAGTCCAGGCCCCCAGCCCCTCCTCCCTCAGACCCAGGAGTCCAGGCCCCCAGCCGCTCCTCCCTCAGACCTAGGGGTCCAAGCCCCCAGCCCCTCCTCCCTCAGACCCAGGAGTCCAGGCCCCCAGCTCCTCCTCCCTCAGACCCAGGAGTCCAGGCCCCCAAGCCTCCTCCCTCAGACCCAGGAGTCCAGGCCCCCAGCCCTCCTCCCTCAGACCCAGGAGTCCAGGCCCCCAGCTCCTCCTCCCTCAGACCCAGGAGTCCAGGCCCCCAAGCCTCCTCCCTCAGACCCAGGAGTCCAGGCCCCCAGCCCTCCTCCCTCAGACCCAGGAGTCCAGGCCCCCAGCCCTCCTCCCTCAGACCCAGGAGTCCAGGCCCCCAGCCCTCCTCCCTCAGACCCAGGAGTCCAGGCCCCCAGCCCTCCTCCCTCAGACCCAGGAGTCCAGGCCCCCAGGTCCTCCTCCCTCAGACCCAGGAGTCCAGGCCCCCAGGTCCTCCTCCCTCAGACCCAGGAGTCCAGGCCCCAGCCCCTCCTCCCTCAGACCCAGGAGTCCAGGCCCCAGCCCCTCCTCCCTCAGACCCAGGAGTCCAGGCCCCCAGCCTCCTCCCTCAGACCCAGGAGTCCAGGCCCCAGCACATCCTCCCTCAGGACCTGGATGTAGGGCCTCAATCCTGTTGTGAGGTGATGCACCTTACCCCTTCCCCACCTTACCCCTTCCCTGCTCTATCCAAGAGGCAGGGGGGCCACGGGGCGAGTAGGGGGCTCTGGCGCCAGGCCGGGCATGTCTGAGCCAGCCTGTCCCTCCCACATTCCTGAAACCTGCCCAGCCCTGTCCCCCCCTCACCACCCCCACACACCCATCCGCCTCAGCTCCAGGCCCAGCCGCAGCCCATACCCCACCTCAGCCCCTCACTCGGGAGGGAGAGGCCCAGAGGCTGAGAGAGGCAGAGGCAGCCAGCGACGGTGGAACTAAGAGATGGAGCCCCAGGATGAGAGACACGGCAGAGATGGAGACTCTTAGCTCATGCCCCTGCGTGCCAGGCCCTGCGCAGGGCTGTGGAGGCAGAGGGATGAGCCAGCCCTGGCCCTGCCCTTGCCCTTGGGGGGTGTTTGGTTTAGTGGTAAAAGCAGGGACAGGTGATGCTCTTAGTGGTAAAAGCAGTGATGCCCCAGGAGGGCTGCCTGGAGGCCACTCAGGCCCTGTGTGGCCCGGGGGAGGAGCCCTTAGCTCTGCAAGTGGAGGGAGAGCTGGAGAGAAATGCTGGCCAGGTCTGAGTTCAGAGACACAGAGATGAGAGATGGGGGAGACAGGAGCGGCTGATGTGGGGGGGTGGTCCTGGACCCCTTTGTCCGGGGGAAGAGGTCTCGGTCCGGAGGGCTCTCCCATGGGTGGCCGTGGCCAGAGCCCTGTCGCTGTCCTGCAGGTGTCCAGGCGGGGATCCAGGTGTCCGTGGCCCCGCTGGTGGAGGTGATGCGGGGGGAGACCGTCACCCTGGACTGCACCCCTTTGGGGGACTATAACCAGTACCTGCTGAAATGGTTCCTGGTAAGTGCTTCGGGCTGGGGGCCAGGGGGTCCTGGAGGGGGTGGGGCTGAAAGCCAGAGCCCAGTGGGGCTGCAAACATTCCTTACTTCATCGGAATGGGAAGGGCCCTAAGAACGCCACCTCGCTGCCTTCCCATTCTGCAGCTGGGGAGACTGAGGCCAGCAAGAAAAGGCATCCTTTAGGCATCCTTTAGGTTCAGCTGGTGTCGGGGCCCGGCTGAGACGGGTCCCCCTTCAAAGTGCTGGCTCTTGAGAGAGAGAGAGAGAGAGAGAGAGAGAGAGAGAGAGAGAGAGCATCCGGAGACTGACACCAAGGATGCAGGACTGGGGGTGGGACTAAGAGAGAGAAAGAGGAAATACAAAGCAGAGAGAGGGTGGTAGAGGGAGAGAAATGGGAACCGAGTAAGACGGAGAAAGAGGGAGGCCGAGAGAGGAAAAGGTGACCACAGACAGGGAACAGGGGCGGGAGGGGCGGAGAGAGACAGAGGGACCCGAGAGAGAGGGAACCACGGGGAGAGAGCCCAGAGCAGCAGAAAGGAAGGGACATGGAGAGAGACGGACGCCGGGAAGGGCAGCCGGGCAGCCCTGAGCGGAGGCCCTCCCTGCCCGCAGGCCGACCGCTCCGGGGCCCGCCACCTCCTCGCCGAGGCCCAGGTGCAGGGCTCCGAGGTGACGCCCAGGGTGCACACCTCCCGGGGCCGCAGTCCCCCGTACCAGCTGCAAGGCCAGGGGCACCTGGTGCTGGTGGAGGCCCAGGTGAAAGACGAGCGGGACTACGTGTGCGTGGTGACGGCGGCGGCGGGCACCGCCGAGGCCACCTCGAGGCTCCAGGTGTTTGGTGAGTGTCTGTGGGCACCCGGGCGGGGAAGGGTGTGGGGCAGGGGAGAGCCGGGAAGGGGTTCCTGACCGTAACATCCCCCCACAGCAAAGCCAGAGACCACCGACGTCTCCCCCAACAGAGGGACACTGTCTGTGATGGATGACTTTGCCCAGGAGGTACCGCGGAGCGGCTCTGCCTCCGGGGTCCTAGGGGAAGGCAGGCTGGGGGCCTAGAATCCTGGGTCCTTGGGCCGTAAGGTTGGAGGGGCAGGAGCGCCGGACTCCTGCATCCCGGGGTGGGGCGGAGGGATGGGGGCCCAGAGCCCTGGATCCGAGTGGGGAGAACGTCTCAGGGAACAGGGTACCCGGCGATCCGAGTGCTGGCTCAGAGCCCCGGGCCTTGCCTGTGTCCTCAGATCGCCACCTGCCACAGCCGCAACGGGAACCCAGCCCCCCAGATCAAGTGGTACCGAAACGGGCAGCCCCTGCAGGTGCCCATGGAGGTGAACTCAAGTGAGCGGGGCAGGAGCCCGGCTGGCGGTGGGTGGGGTGGGGTGGGACGGAGCTGGCTGACACCCCTCCCTCCCTCCCTCCCTCCCAGACAGCTACATGACCAGCCGCACCGTGCGCGAGGCCTCCGGCCTGCAGTCTCTCACCAGCACCCTCTACCTGCGGGTCCACAAGGAGGACCGGGACGCCCGCTTCCACTGCTCGGCGCACTACAGCCTGCCCCAGGGCCAGCACGGCCGCCTGGACAGCCCGGCCTTCAGCCTCACCCTGCACTGTGCGTCCCCCCCGGCCCCCCCTCCCCGACCTTGGACTTCACACCTCACGGAGGCCTGACCCTCCAGCCAGCCTTGGCCCACACTCTGGCCCCCATCCCCTACCTTGTGCTGAACGATGACCTGAAGGAGTCCCACGAGCGCCACCTGACTTCTGACCCCCCCCCCCCCCGCCGCCCCATAGCACTCTGGGAGTTTAACGACCAAACGCTGTACGGCATCCTCCTGTACCGAACTGGGCCCCCAGATCTCACACTGACTGACCTGTCCTCCCTGCTTCCCCCTCAGATCCCACGGAGCACGTGCAGTTCTGGGTGGACAGCCCGTCCCCCACAGAGGGCTGGGTCCGCGAGGGCGACTCCGTCCAGCTGATCTGCCGTGGGGACGGCAACCCCATGCCCGAGTACATGTTTTATCGCCTACAGGTGACTGACCCCGTGGTTTCTTGGGAACCCTGACCTCTATGACATACTGACCCCCACCGATTCCTCGCCTGTCGCCTGGTGGCCCTGGCTTAGCAAGGAGCCTGGCCAGTGACCCAAGAGCTAACCCGACCTCTGCCCCCTGCCTTGAGGGGCTCTGACCTAACGTGACCCTCACCTGGAGACCCGACCTATCGGGATGCCTGGCTCTGACCCGGGAGGCCCCTGACGTAGCAGGACCCTGCTGCACCAGGTGGCTTCTGAGCCGGTGCCTCGTCCCTCGTCACCCAGGACCAGGAGGAGAAAATTCTGAGCACCAATCTCCACGGGAACTTCACCTTGGAGAGTGTGCAGCGGGACCAGAGCGGGACCTACGGCTGCAGAGTGTTAGACTACGACGCTGCTGAGGAGGCTGAGCTCTCCCAGGCGCTGGAGCTGCGCGTGGCCTGTGAGAGCCCGGGGAGAACCTGGAGGGGGGTCCTGGCACTGGCAGTCCCCTCCCCTCCACCCTCCCCCTCCCCCAGTCCTGCCTCCAAATGTGCAGTCCCTGTTTGGATCCCAAATGCCTCCCTCCCCCTGGGGACCCTGCCCCAGTCCCCTCTAAACTCCCACACCAGGCAGCCAGAGAGCCCTTTCCAAAGCACAGACCTGACCTTCCCCTTGCTCCAGAACCTGCCATGGCTCCCCAGTGCCCTCTGGGAAAGCCCAGGTGCCTCACCATGCCCACCTGCTTGGTTTCACCTGTGGCTGACCCTGCTCCCCCCACCAAGGCATTTTCCTCATCCTACCCAAGCTTCTCTCATCCCCATGATCACTCCTTGTCCTTCTACAGCCATTTCTGACCAGTCTCTTGGGTCCGTCTTCTAAGAGGCCTCCTCAGGGCCCCTTGCCCCCCAGCCCTGTGCAAAGGCTCTGCTCCTCCACGGCACGCCTTCTGCCTCCCTTTCTGGAGCTAGACCCTGGGCCCGATGGTGGTGACCCATCTGTGAACAAGTCAGCCCAGTCCCCACCTTCCCGGAGCTCCTGGCCCAACAGGGGAGACCGAGGGCAAATGCCACACAAGACGCTTAGGGGTGGCAATCCTACACCGGCAGGGACTCGTGCAGAACGATGGGATAAGGAATTGGCTGGGCGAGCAAGGAACCGTTTGGGGGTGTTGGCAGGCTGCATCCCCAGGAAGCAGATTTTGCCGTGGAGATCTGAAGGCAGGAAGTTTACGAGGAGTGCCTTGGCATCCACGTCTACGAGGGGCGGGGAGGGGAAGGAAGCCGGATTGGGCAGAGGGAAAAGTTGGGCTGACGTCTAAGAAGGCCTTGGTTGGCCCCACAGGGCACTTGGAAGCTGGGGCGAAGGGGCCTGGCTTTTGTACCCCCACCTCAACTCGTCATGGACCATCGGCTGCCTGAGGAAGGGGCATGACCTTGAGCGAGGGGGCTCTGGGCAGCTGAGGCAGTTCCCGGAAAGGGCTGACAGCTGAGGGCTGACAGCTGATGGCCCTCTCAACAGCTGAAGGAGAGAGCTGAGTGGCCACCCCAGGGGGTTAGCGCAGCCTCTCTGAGAAGGGGACATTTGAGTAAGAAATCATAGAATGGGGTCAGAAATGCAAAGAGGCAGAGGAAGAGCACTCCAGGTAGAGGGAACAGCAAATGCAAAGGTCCTGCGGCAGGACCCAGGTTGGTGTGCTGGAGAAAAACAGGAAGCGGGCAGGGTAGCTGGAGCTCAGGGGGCAAGAAAGGAGGGTGGGAGAGGAGGTCAAGGAAGAGGTCAGGGGTCACACCAGGAGGACCTTCTGGCTTTGTCAAGGGATTTGGCCTCTAGGCCAAGGGTGCTCCCTTCCCATTGGTCCTGGCCGCCCACCCCCATTGTCCCCATCCCAGCCTGCCCCTACCCCCAAACCTTCAACCAGCAGCTTGAGGGCCCGGGTGCGACTAAGGAGGGGGACCGTGGGGAACCACTGTGGGATTTTAAGCAGAGGGAAGGGCTGACCAGTGTGTTTTGAAAAGATCCTTCTAGCTGCTCAGAGGACCAGAGTCCAGCCCCGCAGGGAGGCCAGTGAGGAGGCGGCTGCGGTGGTCAAGGCAGCTGGACTTGGGGTTCAGAAATGGACAGAAGTAGAAAGACCCGTTTTGGGGGGCAGAGCAGAGAAAGACTTGATGAAGGATTGGGCAGCGGGGAGGAGAAGGCAGGGGTTTGGGTGGAGAGTTACAGAAGAAACAACTCACACCTCCAAGGTTGTCCATGAACCTTGGGCCCCAACATCGGCTCTGGGGAAAGTGGTCCAGGTTAGACTCCCAGATCTGGGCTCGAGGTTTGGCCCGACGGCAGAGCGGAGCGTTCACGGAGATGGGGAGAACAATGAGGGGCGCTTGGCATTCTCTGCTGACTACGGTGCATTCACGTCTGTACCCACAAAAGCCCTTGAGCGCCCCTAACCAACGTGGTGAGGGTCCCGGAAGGTGACCGTCTGTACCCCCCTCCAGACCTGGACCCCATTGAGCTCAGCAACGAGGAGGAGCTTTCCTTACCCCGGAACAGCAGCGTCACCGTGACCTGCTCCGTGCAAGGCCTGCCCACCCCTGCTCTACGCTGGACCAAGGTGAGAGGGAAAGGAGACCCCCAACTGCGGGACCCCCTCCCTCCCAACACCGCCTCCCCTTCTCTCATGGTCCACCTGGCCTCTTCTCCCCTCCCTCACCCTCCAGGATGCGGTCCGCCTGGTGGATGGCCCCACGCTCTCGCTCAGTTCCATCACCTTCAATTCCGCCGGCACCTACCTATGCGAGGCCTATACGCCCACCGTCCCCCTCCTTAGTCGCACCCGGGCCCTCAAGCTGCTGGTTGAAGGTTTGGGGGTAGGGGCAGGCTGGGATGGGGACAATGGGGGTGGGCGGCCAGGACCAATGGGAAGGGACCACGGCCGGACCTCTGTCTCCTGCTCTGTTCCTCTCCCCTCTCTCCTTCTCTGACTCGCTCTCCTCTTTCCCCGCTGTGCCTCCTGCTCACGCCCTCCCTCCCCACCACCCACAGGGGTACCCGACTTAAAGCCGGAGAAAATTCACCCCCAGTCAGGGGGCAGCTGGAGAGAAGGAGATGAAGTCAGGCTGGTCTGCTCTGCCCGTGGCTACCCAGAGCCCAAATTCCTCTGGAGCGAAAAGGGCGACAGCGTAAGGGACTCTCACCTCCACCCTCCAGGCCACAGGCACACTCTCCAAGTTCCCAGGGGACACGGACGCCAGCACTGTGTCCCCTCTCCTGCTTCCTGAGGGACTGGACGTCACCTCTGCCCTCACCCCAGCCCTTGATCCCATGGGCCCAGGCCTGACCCAAGTCTCCACAGTCCACAGAGCCGGTGCCCGGCGGGCAGGGCTGGGTGAGCAGCTCCCTGACCCTCAAGTTGACCAATGCCATGAGCCAACACGGCGTCTCCTGTGAGGCCTCCAACCCCTACGGGAGCGCCCAGCACGTCTTCTACTTCGGCCCTCGTGAGTAACCGCGGTGGCGGGACAGGAGCCGTGGGGCAGTGGAGAGCTGCTGGCCGAGCTCCCCCCAACCCCCGTCTTGTCCCCGCAGTGGCCCCCCAGACCTCCCAGGCCGGAGTAGCTGTCATGGCCGTGGCCGTCAGCGTAGGCCTCCTGCTCCTCGTCGTTGCTGCCTTCTATTGCATGAGACGCAAGGGGCGCCCCGGCTGCTGCCGAAAGGGGGAAAAGGGGGCTCCGTGAGTGACCTTGCCACCTCAGAATTGACCTCTGTAACCCAACCCCATCCCTAGGTCTAACTCTGACCTCAGCCCCAAACCCTTGCCCATGACCAACCTCAGTAGCATCCTCTCCTCAACTCCAAACCCAAATACAGTGCAGTCCCGTCTCTAACCTCAAACCTAGTCCATAGCCATCCCCTCCCCCATCTTCATCCCCAACTACAACAGCCTCATCCAACTCACTCTCATCCTCAAACCCACCCATAAGCCCAATTTAGCACCATCCCTAATCTCTCCAACCCCAATCTCGTCCCCACCTCCAATTCCAACCCTAATATAACCACCACCAAAACACAGCTTAACCCCATATGGATCCCAGTCTCCTCTCCAACCCTGATCTCATCCTCATCCCCACATCCAACCCCACCTCCAGGCCCAATCCTCCCCTCATCCCCAAACCCATCCCATCTAACCTCCTCTCCAATCCGACCATATCCCCATCTTCAACCTCCACATAACCATCCCATCTCCAACCTCCATCCCAACCACACCCCTGACTCCTTGAACTCTGAGCTCCGACTTCTTCCCCGATCCCAACCACATCCCAGCTCCAACCCACAACCAGCACCAAACCCAGCTTCAACCTCATCCCCATCCCCAAGGCCCTCCAACCCACCTCATTCCCATTCCTAACACCAAACCCACCCCTATTTTACCTCATCTCCCACCCCCATCACATGGCCACCCTCAACTCCAATCCATAGCCTCCCCATACCTGCCCCAGGGCTGACCCCAACTACAATACCATCTCCAACTCCAGCAGCATCTTTGACCTCTCACCCCAACTCATCCCTAACCCCAATGCATTATCATCCCCTCCCCATCCCCAACCCCATTCCCACCCACCCTCCGAGTCTATCTCCATCCAATACAGCCCCATCCCCAGTGCCTTCCCCAGCTGGGACTACCTCCAACGTGCTGCCTCTTCTCCCCAGGCCACCTGGGGAGCCAGACCTGAGCCATTCAGGGTCCCAGCGGCCCGAGCAGACAGGCCTTCTCATGGGAGGTGCCTCTGGAGGAGCCAGGCGTGGCAGTGGGGGCTTTGGAGATGAGGTGGGTGAGGCCTGGGCACCCTGGTGAGAAGGGACCGGCTTGGGGGGGCGGGCAGCCTCCCCGGGCACAGGCTGACCTTTCCACTTTCTCCCCAGTGCTAAGCCTGAGGGCCTCCAGGAGGCAGTCATCGGACACAACCTGGAGTTGCAGGCATCAGAGAACCAGCCCTGCTCACGCCCTGCCCTCCCCCGCCTTCCCGGCCTGCCCTCTTCCCTCTCCGGCCCTCCCTTCCTTCCTCTGCAGGCTGGGCAGGGACCTACAGACACTGCTGGGAGGAAGGGAGGGTGCGCTGGCTCGTGGGTGGGAGGGGACCTTCCTCCAGAGAGTATGACTCTCCCAGGCCCCAGAATAGCTTCTGGACCCAAGCCTGGGGCCCGGCCTGGGACGAGGCTCTGAGGGTCGGCTAACCGAGGCTATTTTTACCTCCTGCCTCCATTGCTGGTCCCCCACCTGACGTCCTGCTGCATAGTCTGACACTGGATCCCCACCCCTGCTCCGCCCCCTCATCGTGGACACTGGAGTCTGGAATAAATGCTGTCTGTCACTTCGACACCATCCTGTGGCCGGAGCCTGCTCTGGGGGAGGAGAAGGGGCGCAGGTGATGCTCCCCTCCCCACTGCTCCTCCGCCCCCTCGCAAGATCTGGGAGAGATCTGACGTCATGGAGAAAGAAATGAGAGAGAGAGAGAGAGAGAGAAAGCAGAGGGTGACTCAGCCGGCCGAGGATGGAAGAAAGAGATGCCGGGGGTCGAAAGGGCGCTGAGCGAGGCCCCTGAGGACCAGTGCCTGCTTGGCGGGTGGGGCGCTGTCCCCTTAAGTAAAAGTTCCCAGACTCTCTTGCCAGCGCCCTAGAGGGAATTAACACTGGGAGAGGAAAACCGCTCTGAGCTGTAGACGGGATGGAATTCGAGATGGAACTGCCTCCTCTGGGGATGGCATCATTCCTGCAGCTGCGGGAGGAGGGGTGGCTTGGAGGGACCCAGCCCGAGGGGCCTGGGGCAGAGAGAAGAGAAGGCAGGAGCAGCGAGGCCCGCTAGAGAGACTTACTGAGGAAGAGGGATTTGAAAGAGGGGTGGAAAGACCTGGGGGAGAGGGGGAGCCAAGGAGGGCCAGGCTGGGGCAGCTCAGAGATGAGAGCCCTAGAGTCAGACGGATAGAAAGATTTCGGGAGAGGGAGGCAGAGACGGTCAAGTAGAGACAAAGGGAAACACAGAAAGAATGGGAGGCCGAGAGATCAGGACAGCCCAGAAGCAGGGGTGGAGGTGGGCATGCTGACCCCGAGCCCATCACCCGGAGATAAATGACGCCCAGGGAGGCTGCTGGGAGGAGGGAGCGGGAGCACCCCTGTGCGACCCATGCACGGAGGTCTCCGCGCTCAGAAGCCTCTGATCTCAGCAAGTGGCTCCACCTCGCCGTCCTCAGTTTGCTCGGCCACAAAATGGACAAAGTGGGATCTCGTGGCCCAGGGAACTCCGCGCGAGCCGATGGAAGCCTGGCGGGGGATGGAGCCGCCTGCCCAGCAGCCGAGCAGAGGCGCTCACCAGTCTGACTCAGATGCTCCCATTCCATGGTTGCTTGAATCCGTTTAAAACAAATGCAAGAAGCACAAAGAGATGGGCCAGGTTAACACACTTAGCTCGGGGCACCAGCGATCCAGGGTCCCCGGCACCTGCGTTCTGGGGTGCGCATGGCTCCGTGTCCGGTCTCTCTCACACCGTGATGTGATTTCAACCCTCAGAGGAGAAGGGGAGCCAGAGGGGTCTGCGCCTGGAAGGTGCCAGGGTCACGCATGACCTGGGCACGGGGCTCCTGGAACAGAGCCGGGTCGCCAGCGGGGAAGCCCCTTAAGGGTGCGTGGAACTTGGGGCTTACTCCATCCTTACCTCCTTCCCACCCATGTTTAGCTCACAGTCTTCATATGTCTAACAGGCCTCATGAGTTGCTTCTTAATAGCCGATCTTGGTTCACCTGTCTCCTTATCCGTGTGGCTTTATTGTTTTCTCTGTAACAGAATTGAATATTCTTTTTTGGGGAAAAAATACAGCAGACACACACACAGAGGGTCATAGTGTGATTGGGAGAATTTGATGGACAACAGTGGGAAGCGTTTAGTACAAAGCCTGGCACAAAGGATGTGCTCAGGACATGTTTACTAGTGGTATTCTTACCCACGGGAGATGGAGGGACAGAGGAAGGAGCCAGGTGGAAAGAGAGCCCATTCTAAGAACAGACTTTGGTGAGAGGGGATGTGAGGAGCTGGAGGGGTAGGGAGCAGATGTCTGGAGGAAGGGGAGAAAGGAGACTCCAGGGAGGAAGGGGTTCTCGGCCAGCACCTGGTCCCCAAGTTAATGAGGGGAACGTCCAGGCCCACCTCCCAGGAGGGCAGACATTTGCATAGGATCCCTCATCTGCATAGCATCCCAGCACATTTGCATGCAAATGGCAGCCTGAGCCCTCCTCAATCTGACCCCTCCTCCCACCTTGGCTGAGGGTCTGGGGGGAGGGGGAGGGGAAAGAGGTAAACTACAGGATCTGGGGCTCCAGGAAGCCAAGGCAAGTTTAGAGTAGACGCCCCTTGCTCATCCGCCGCCTTCTGTGGCTCCCTATTGCTCTCAGGAGCAGGAGCCACCCTTCGCCTGACATTCAGGACCCTCACACCATCCGTTACTCGCTCTCACAGATGTCCCCACCTGTGCCTTTGTGACTTGACTACTCCCTCACCTGGAAGGTCCCCCCCCCCCCCCCCCCCTGTGACAAAGCTTGCCCTGTCCTTCAAAGCTTGCACATCTTGAAGGATTCTGGAAAGTGTTCACTCCCCTTCCCCTGCCCTTGGGACTTTACAAGAATCCTGTACCTCTTCTGAACCTATATAGACTTTTATTAGTAAGAATGTGTTTGGTTGCAAATGACCCCAAAAATGTGTAAGTGAAAAGGAAAAGTTATTCCCTCATGACAGGAATATCAAAGGCTGACTACCTTCAGGCATAGCTGGACCCGGGGGCTCACCTAGTCTTCATCAGAAAGCTGCCCTTTTCCATGTCTCAGTTCTGTTGTCCTCCATGCCCAGGCAGGGTCTTTTGTGCCAGATTTCTACCCTACCAGCTTAGCCTCCTCCCCCCCTCCTACTAGTTCTAGCAAAAGCCTCAGGGGGCTAATTCTCATTGATCAGGAATGGGTCCCCGCACCCTCATCCCTGAACCAATCCTTGTGGTCAGGGCATCAAATGATCTGACTGGCCAGGACTGGATCAGGCTCACTCTGAACCATTAAGGATTCAGTAGGGATTTTCCATAAGGAAATAAGTGGGCCCTAGCTGGTTTGGCTCAGTGGATAGAGCATCGGCCTGTAGACTGAAGGGTCCTGGGTTCGATTCCAGTCAAGGGCACATGCCTGGGTTGTGAGCTCGATCCCCAGTGGGGGGCCTGCAGGAGGCAGCCGATCATCATTGATTCTCTCCCATCATTGATGTCGCTATCTCTCTCGTCCTCTCCCTTCCTCTCTGAAATCAATAAGAAATATATTTCAAAAAGAAAGAAAACTGGGGTGGGGTGGCGTGGGGTCGGGGAGAAGGGAGCTGAAAGAGGTTGCTGGGCAGGTAAAAGACAGTTGCCCACGGGACACCCTGGGGGTTGTGGGCGCTGCCTCCCGCGCTGTAGGAAATCTGCATATTCCTACAACTTGGCGCCAGCTCCACAGCTCCTTCAGATGCCTTTGGCCCTGGGCCCCTACCTCCTCGTGGTTATGACTCTTCAGTGAAGTGCCATCTCTGGGACTTGTTGACACTGGAAGTTGGCTCCCCAGGCATGGGACCCACCTAGTCCTTTGTCAACAGAACCGCAGTGCTCAGCCTTAAACGTGCTACTGGGGGCGGGGGGGGGGGGGGCGCGGGGGGAGGTGAAACTCCTGCCTACTCTCCTGGGGTTTGCCTCCTGGCCTCCCCTGTGCCCAGGAGAACAGCACGGAGAGCTGAGCCTGGAGGAGAGTGGGTACGCAGGGGCCTCCCAGGAAGAAATCTCTTGGAGACTAGCTATTTTGCTCAAGGGAGACATGGGGGCCCAGAATTTTACAAAGCAAGTTAGTAGCAAAGCTGCCAGTAAAACGCAGAGATCCTGGGGTAGGCAGGTAGACAGACGTGAGCAGGAGCCGGGCAAGGCCAGATGTAGAAGGTCACCAGGGCGGAGAGCCCCAGGCGCCCGGCTAGGGAAACAAGGTTACGCCCCCAGGGTAACCTTGCCTCCCCCTCCGTATCGCTGGTCCTTCGGTTCGGACCCCCTGACTTTTCCTCCCTGAAGACGACATGTAGGCCTCCGTTGTACTTCAGCTCCAGGCTCAGAAAAGAAGCAACACCAGACAGGCGAAGGCTGCCTCAGGACGCGCTGCATTGACTAACGGCCCCCTGCCCTGGCACCCACCCATCAGGGGCGACCAGGACCCCGAATGAGCACACCTGGAAAACGATGAATAGTCTGCCGAAACTCTCTCTTGAGACCTATCCCAAGGTTCCCACCTGCAAGAGAGAAATAAAACCTTTCAAGACAAAAGATCCAGCAGGTGCTCTCCCTCTGGGGAGCATACCCCCCGCCATTCCCTCCCCCCACTTCTTCCCCGGCAGGCACCTGTCTTCTAAACTCTAAGAGGCCCCATGAGTCTTGCAACCAGGGGAGCAATGGGCAGCGGCAGCTGGTCCTGGGCTAACCCCAGGGGCCTGTCTCCAAGCCCCCCGACTTCCCTCTGACTTCCCAGTGAGCCACAGCAGCCCGGCCTGTCTCTCCGGCTGCTGCTTCGAAGCTAAGCCCTTCCTGGGGTCCCTGTCCTGGGTGTGCTTTTGCTGCGGCCAATACAGTCTCGCTTGCTCTGCCGCATTTTGTCTCTTGGCTGGATTTTTGCCTTCGTGCAGACAAGAACCGAGGTCTCGTCGTCTTGCCGGTAACAGTGCTGGCCCTCTGGTCTGGCCCCAGATTGGGGAAAGAAGGACACAGAGATCTAGAGCACATTTATTATGCACTTACTTGCCCAGCCAACCTCACGCTAGGCTGTGCCAAGCCTGAGGTACACATTATCGAGAGGTCCCAGCCTGCCCTTCCTTGCTGGGGAGCTTGGAGAAACCTACGCAGGGCCCAGTGTCCTTTTTTCAGTGAAACGGGGATCATGCGAGTGGCCCCTTCATGGGGTTCTTAGGAGAAATTAACTGAGAGAAGTCAGTCAGTTCTGGATCTGCCAGTTTGTAACTCGGTGACTTTGAATCGAGTCACTTCGTTTCTCTGTGCCGCGATTTTCTTATCCCTTAGGGTGCTGTGTGGGTTATACGCCATCATAGAGCACACAAGCCTACAAGCACACATAGTAAGTGCCAAATACATTTATTAGCAGTATTATTACCAAGACAGGAATGCCGCTCAATAAGAGTCTCCGCTAGGTGAGCTTCAGGGAAGAGAGTTCAGGTGTATGGAGGATGGGGCGCGAGGGAAAAATCTAAGGGGTCCGCTTTGCTAGGGAGCCCCAAGCATCTGTTCCCAGCTGATCAGCTCAGCGCCTTAGAGGCACTGGAACGGAGGGATTACAGGCGCTCAGTGGCATCCCCTCCCTCGGCCTTCTGGCTTCCCGCCCTCACCCAGACGAGCTAGGCGGCCTCACCAGCTCCCCCGGGGCAGCCCATGGAATGTGAAGAGGTAGGTGGGGTTGGGGAGGAGCGGGAGCCTCCGGGGAGAGACAAAGGGGCAGAGTCAGAGCGGGAGACGCGAAGAGACGCGAGGAGGCAGGGAAGATAGGGAAGTGGGACAAGGACGCCGGGAGTGGCAGGCGGTGCCTGGAGGCCCGACCCTGGCTCAGCCCCGCGGAGAAAGCGGAGCGCGGGGGTCGGTCTGTGCTGCCCCCTGGCGGGCGGGCGCAGGAAGGAGGCGGTGCGGACCAGATGGAGGAGGACGTGGGGATGCACCGGGAGCAGAAAACAGAGACAAGGGCAGAGACATCGAGAGAGACACAGAGAGAAGCGAGACACCGAAAGAGAGACACGCATAGAGACAGGGGCAGGAACAGACACAGAAAGAGACAGACATGGAGACAGAGGCAGAGACACAGAGACAGAGTCGAAGGGATGGAGACACACAGGACCCAGTGAAACAGAAACAGAGATAGGAAGACACAGGGAGTCCAGAAACACAAAGCGACACCAAGACGTGAGACATGAAAGACCCAAGAGATAGGGAAATACGGAGACGCAAAGATAGTGAGAGACACAAAGACGGAGGCACTGAGAAACACAGAGAAATCTAGAAAGAAACGATGCAGCGACTCCCAGAGTCCGAGGTAGAGGTTAGGAAGAGAAGAGGCCACTCTGAGAAGCGCCCCCACAACGGGAGACAGACACACAGCGAGGGGCGAGAGCAGAAGTCGAAAGGCGGGGACGGGGATGGGGGTCTTGGCGCCAGGGCGGGGCTCCAGAGGGGGCGAGCCTATGAGAACCCGCGAGCCTCACGCAGGTGTGGCCGGAGGGCCAGGACCTCCGCTGAAGTGGGCGGGGTCAGAGCTGTGGGCGGGGCTAAGACCAGGCCACGGGCTCTCGGGAAGGAGAAGCTACAACACAGAGAGGGTGGGCGGGGCGGGGTCTCACGAGGCGGGGGCGGGGCCTCACGGGAGGGCGGGGCCTCATGGAGGGGGGAGGGGAGGGGGGAGGGCGGAGGGCGGGGGGCGGAGACAGGCGGGAGCTCCGAGTGTCTGGACCGCAGTGGAGCCCCCCGTAGACGGAGAGCGAAGCTCCTGGGGAGAAGGGGCGTGGTTAGAGCCCCAGGGGGAGAGGTTTGAACACCCGAAAGGGTTAGAGAATTCGGGGGGGGGGGCCGATCATCGACTCCCGGAGGAGCGACCGTGGAATCCAGAGGGGCGGCAGGTGTGGAATCGTGGGAGGGGGCGGTGCAGAATGCGGGGCGGGGAGTGTAGGATTCTGGGAAGCGGAGGGTCAGGGAACTAGGAGGGCGGGGCGTGCTTCCCGGGGAGGGACTATTTGGAATCCCAGGAGGGGGCGGAGCCGGGGCCGAGTCTCGGCGGGGCTGGGCTGGGGCTGGGGCTGGGGCAGGGAAGGGGGCGGGTCCTGTGACGTCGTTCTAACAGCCAGAAAGAAGCTAGCGGCCGGGGGGCACGGAGCCGGGAGAGCCGGGACCGAGATCGAAGCCGGGAGACAGGAACGCTGCGGGAACCGGCCGGGAGCCGGAGCCCCTCAGGCACCTGCTGGTTCGCCCAGGCGATTGGTGCACGCAGAGTGGTCCGCAGGCCCCCGCCCCTCCCCGGGCCCCCCATGGCCCGGGCCGCAGCCCTCCCGCCGTCGAGACCGTCTCCGACTCTGCCGCTGCTGCCGCTGCTGCTGCTGCTGCTCCGAGAAGCCGGTGAGCGACCGTAGGCGCGCCCCTCCCGCGCGGACCCAGCCCCTCCCCGCCTTCCGAGGGGGGAGCCTGAGCCCCCTTCCCACCCCTCCCCCAATGCACCGAGCCCCCGTCTTGCGCGCCCCTTTCCGGACCGGCCCCGCCGACTCAGACCGCACCCCCCCTCCTCGGAGTGAGACTCCGACCCTCCCCTCTCTGCCTCCCCCTCCTCTTAATCCCAACTCCCCAACCTTCGCCGGACTCCCGTCCCCCCCTACCCCGTCCTCAGGCTCTGATCTGATCTGAGGCCGAAAGGGTTAAAACCGGGGCCTCTCGCCCCCTCCCCACCCCGCGCCGTTCGGTTAATCTGGATCTGGATATCCGTCCTCGCTTCCTCCCTCAGGAATGTCTCCCACTCCCCCTAGCTGGAGGGTCGCGGAGACGAGGCGAGATCAGCCCCCCTATTTTTTTTGTTTTCCCAGGACTGGGCCTCTGAGGCCCTGGGAATGTTGAGGGCACGGGCCTCGAGAGGGGCGGGGAGCTGGACTTTCGGTCCCGTGGAGAGGCAGAGATGGGAGTTGGGGCGACCTGGGGAGGGCCTTCCGGGAGCTCCAGGACTCCAGGAAAATGAGGGGCTGGGAGCTCTGTCTTCTGGGCCTCAGGGAGAAGGAAGGCGAGGGGCTATGCCTGCTGGGGTTCTGGTAGAATTTGGGGGGGGGGGAGGAGCTCAAATTCGTGGGTTCTAGACTAATTGTGAGCAGGAGCCTCTGCCCCCTTGGTCCTCGGGAGAATTGGGGGTGGCTGCAAGAGGCCGCCTCTCTGGCTTGGGCTTCCGATTTAACTGTGGGCTTTAGACTGTGTCCTGAGGTCCAGACACGAATATGGGCAGGGACCCTGTCGTTTGGGTCCTACATTTAATCGAGGGCCCAGAGGTTCCGTCTGGGAGCTGGACGGGGACTGGGCGGTGGAGGACGAGGCGAGTCCCGCAGTCTGGAAACTTCCCTGGCCTTCGCCGTCGGCAGGGACATCCCTGGGGAAGTTTTTCCCGTTTCACTTTCACCTAGCCCGAGCCGATACCGGCGGGCGCGCTCCCGGCTCCCGGTTCCGGACTCGTGAGTTTCGGGACTTTATCTGCCTCTGGGCGCGCCTTTGTCCTCCGAGCCGCCGCGGGAGGTGGAAGCCGGGCGACGCCGCCCTAATCCCCCGCCCCTCCCTCCGCCGAGCCGATAGCCCCTCCAGTTTCCCACCCCCGGCCCCGGCGGGGGAGGGGCGCGGGCCCCGGGGAGGGGAGGGCCGGGAGAAAACAGGTGAAACTGGCTGTGGCCCCGCCCCTTGCAGGTGACCTGGCTTTTCACTCCCGGCCGGAAGCTCGGGACCCTGGGTTTCCCTCGGGTTTGCCCGAGGGGATCTGGAGGGAACCTTGGGTCACCTCTCTGACCTCATTTCCCCACCCCCAACACGTCTCTGAGAGTCTCCCAGCCTTGACCCAGAGCTGAGGGCTGCCTTCTCCATTCCCCGCCTCTCCTTCCTGGGGGAATGAATGCTCAGACTTCATCCCCCGTGAGCCAGGCCTGGACTTGGTGCGTGAGCTCACGGAACGCTCTCGATGGGCCTGGGAGACAGGTCTTGTTCCTGTTCCCATTTTGCGGATGAGGAGACAGGCTTGGGAAGAGCCAGCCACTCTCCCAGGATCAGTCTGAGAAGCCAGACTTCAGACATAACCGCAGAGCCTTTCTGGGCCCTGCGCTCAGGGGTGGGCTCCAGACAGCCCCTCTGCGCCTCCATTTCCTCCTTCTAAAAGGGATCACAGTCCCTTCCCGGCAGGGCCACCGGGAGGACTCGGAAGTCCTGCTGATCCCCTGTGAAAGCTCTTAGCACCCGCCCGGGAGGGAGCCTTCCCCTCTTGACCCTTTATCCTTGTGTCTTTGCTCTCTGCTGTCTTTGCTCTCTGCTGTCTTTCTCTCTCTCTCTCTCTCTCTCTCTCTCTCTCTCTCTCTCTCTCTCTCTCTCTCTCTTTGCCTTTTCCTCCCTCCCTTTCTCTCTCTCTGTCTCTCTCCTTCCTTCCTTTCCCCTCACTTTCTCTCCCCCTCTTCCTGTCTTCATTTCTCTCTCCTTCTCTGTTGTCCCTCATCTGTCTCCATCTCAGAGCTCTCTCTCTCTTCCCTTCTCTCCATCTCTCTCTCTCCTTTCCTTCCATCTCTGTTTGCCTGTCTCCGGCTCTCCACTTCCTTCTCCTTGGCCTGACGAATGAGGGTGCACCACCAGGGCCTCCCCAGCTTTCACTGCCCATCCATGTCAGCCTGGCCTCCCCGTGGTAGCGAGGGGGATGGGAGCAGAGGGGACTACAGGCCTGCTGTCTCTTCTCATTAGGGAAGGGATACTGGCAAAGGGGGTGCGTCTGCTCACATACTGGGGAGAGGGGGAGGGGATACACGGAGACAAGCCAATGGAGGGAAGGCAACAGAAACAGATTTAAGGATGGGGTTAGAAACACAGGAGTGGAGCCAAGAGATAAGGGAAAGGGTGGCACCGAAAAACACCGGGTGGGACCGAGACCCCAGGATAAAGGAAAATGGCCTATGGAGAGAGACTTCGGAGCCCAAAAGAACCCCTTGGTGACTGGTGGAGATGTTAGGACACTGGGAGGTCAGGGCACAGGCTCCTCAAGGCCAGCATTGTGTGTGAGCCACAGGGAGTGGGGGACATGGGAGGGACAGGGAGTTGGGCACGCTGGCCAGCTCCCCCGCCCCCCGCCTGAGACGCTGTTACATTTTTAATGTCCCCGAGATACAGAGAAATGAAGCAGGGGGGGAGGAGAAAAAGGGACCCAGTGAGATGGCCCAGGCAGAGAGAAAGTATGTCAGAGATGAGGAGAGACGTGGCGAGACCCAGGAGGCAAAGAAACAGACCCTGAGAGATGTGGACCAGGAACCCTTGTGAGATTACAGACCCAGGGAATCAATTCAGAGAGCCAGATTCCAGGGACTGGAAGACAGGACCCGGGAACACGGAGGCCACAGACGTCAGAGATACAGAGGAGAGAGTATGGGGCCAGCTAAGGCGTGTGGGTATCTTCTTGGGCTATGGAACCTGTCCTGAAATTGGTGGTGCCGATGGATGCACAAATCGATGAACATACTAAAACTGGACGCTTTATTTTTGTAATATATTTTTATTGATTTGAGAGAGGAAGGAAGAGGGAGAGAAACATCAATGATGAGAATCATTGATCGGCTGCCTCCCGCACACCCCCTACTGGGGATCGAGCCCACAACCCAGGCATGTGCCCTTGACCGGTATCCAACCCGGGACCTCTCAGTCCACAGGCTGACTCTCTATCCACTGAGCCAAACCAGCTAGAGCTAAAACTGGACACTTTAAATGGGCACATTGTACAGTCTGGGAATATATCTCACTAAAGCTGTTAGAGAATATGAAAGAAATGGTGCAGAGACCAGGGCCTCCTGGGAGCCACAGGTAAGAGTGACAGAGACTGAGAGAGACAGGCAGAGACCAGAGCCCCTGGGAGTTGGAGACACAGGAGGTAAAGTCAGACCCTAAAAACCAGATGCAGAGCGAGAAACAGAAACATGTACAGCAGCATCTGAGAGGTTCCTCTGAGGGGCTCAGCCAGGAAGAGCAGCCTAGAGATTCACCCCCGGCAATGGAGACCCCACAGGGGAGGCCTTTGGGGTACCAAGCCCCTGGGGAAAGGGAAGGCAGGTGCAGAATCCAGGCCGAGGCAGGCAGCCCCATATCCTCCCAGACTGCCTCCCGGATGTCTGCTGTGAGGGTGGGCCCTGTGATTAATGCAATTAATTAATTAACGGAGGTGGCTGAGGCAGCAGCTGAGGCCAGCGCTTGGCGCACACTGGCCTTCAAAGGCCTGTGGAGTCTGGCCTCACCCCGTAGGAGAGGGCGGGTCACACTGGGGCTTTATAGGTTTTGAGTGGGTGAGACAAGCTCTGAGGAGCCAGCCAGGTGGGGCCCAGTCTCAGACCCTGAAGGCCAGACCCTAGCCCCTCCCTCCTCCAGGGTTTCGTAAGTCACTGTGTCCCCTCATCTCTGCCTGGATCACCCCTCTCCTGGGCTTGCACGATGTGCTGCACTCTGCCCCCACAGGAAGCCTGCAGGCCCGGGCCACAGGGAAAGGAAGCGTGTCTGGGGACCCCGCTGACACCTCATGAAGCTGTCACCAGTTTGACCTCCTGAGGGAAGCCGGTGTTCCCATGGCCACTCTCCCCCATTGTGGGACCGGCCATGTCCCGGCCAAGGTCAGAGCATGGGCACCCACCCAGCAGCATGCTGGATACTAGGGCCCTCACCCCAGGCCAGCCATCTTCCTGGCTTTATTCCTCCCTCCTCCACCCGAAACTCAAAACATCAGGGCATTGGCCCACACCCCGTCCCCCTCACCCCCACAGCCTGTCAGCGCCCCTGTCTTCCTAACCATTCTAACACCTGAACGTGTTCCAGTCCAGCTTGTCCTCCATCTCCATCACTCCTACCCTGGTCCAGGTGCCTTTTCTTCCCCTGGAGGGCTTTTTTCTAAAGCACAAACCTAACCCTAACCCTGTTCTTCCCCCCTCCCCCCCCATCTATAACTCTTTATGGCTCCCTAGTGCCCTCAGGAAAAAGTCCAAGCCTGTACTCAACCTCAGCCTGTGTGATCCAGTATACTGTTGACTTCTCATCCTCATCTCATTCATTCACCACATTTATGAAACTCCTGCAGTGTGCCAGGCACTGTGCTAGGCTCTGGGGAGGCGGCAGGAAAGAGGACAGAGGCTGAAAATCCCTGCCCCTCCCCCGCACTGATATTCTAGTGGAGAAGATACATCAGGAGCTAGAGGGAAAAGGTTAGGGTGGGAAAGATGAAGGAAGGGAGGGAGGGAGCTGTGGAGACACATGGGGAAGAGCTTTCCAGAGTCAGGGAACAACAGGTGCGGAGACCCTGAGGGGGGACTTGCCTGACTTGTTGGAGGAGCAGTGAGGAGGCCAGTGTGGCTGGAACAGGGTGAGCCGCGGGGAAAGGGTGGGAGGCGAGGTCAGAAAGAGGACGAGCACAGACCATGGGGACCTTGTGACCGCGGTAAAGACTTGAGCTTTTTTCTGAGTGAAGAGAGAGCCATGGGAGGACTCGGAGCAGAGAGGAGGGGCTGGATCTGCTATAGCGTCTAACAGGACCCCTCTGGCTGCTTGTGGCAACGGACTGACTGTGCGAGGCAACTGCCATCCTCCATGGGGGAATGACCCAGGAGGTAGGTGACAGTTGCTTGTAGATTTTTTTTTTAAAGGAGAGACTTTTAATTGATTTCAGAGAGGAAGGGAGAGGGAGAGATAGAAACATCAATGATGAGAGAGTCTCATTGATCGGCTGCCTCTTGCACACCCCCTACTTGGGATCGAGCCCACAACCTGGGCATGTGCCCTTGACCAGGATCGAACCCGGGACCCTTCAGCCTGCAGGCCGACGCTCTATCCACTGAGCCACACGGGCCAGGGCTGTAGATGTGTTTTGAAGATGAAGCTGACAGGTTTCCTGATGGACTGCATGTGGGGTGAGAGAGAGGGGGGGACTCAGGGATGACTCCAAAACTCTGACCCTAAACCTTTTACTGAAGTGGAAAAGCCTAAAAAACGGGCTGTCCATGCACAGGGACAGAGCCACCCTGGTCATTCATTCAGAAGTAGAAACTTAGAATGGGAGCCTTGTAGCTGCAGGATCTTAGAACCTAGTCAGAGCGGGGAGAGGCGTGTGGCCATCGGGGCCGGGGTCCTGGGGAGGAAAACGACCTGAGGAGTTTGCAGCTCCAGAAGCGCAAAGTGGGTTGGTTTGTTTTTTAATCTGAGGCTGACTGCTGAGACGCCACCTTAGTTGTGCAAGGGCAGCCTCCCTTAGAAGAGAGATGGAAGCGTCTCGCAATCACAGGACCCAGAGAGGGGTGTGGGGCTCTGGGCCTGGAGCTCAGTTTCCCTTGGAAAGGAATCAGGAAGCCCTCTTTCTCCAGGAAGCCCTCCCAGCCTCCCTCAGGTGGGTTATCTCCTGCTCTGGGTCCTTCCCCCACTCCCACCTCCTTCAGTCTAAACCACATCCTCGGTGATGACTGTTTGTGCAATATTTGTCTTCCCCTCTGGAATGTCACCTCCTGGAGGACAAGCGCCTGATTTGGCCCGGCACTTCTGTGGCACCAGCTCCAAGCACAGTCGACAGTATTTCTTGAGCACCTGCTACTTGGGGGCCCCTGGTGTAGGCTGTGGGGACACAGGAGGGAACCAGACAGACAAGTCCCTGTCCTCAGGGGCTGACTCTCTAACACCCAGGGCCTGTTTGTTGAGCCACTATTTGGGTTTGCATAGAAGGGGAAAGAATGGTGGAGAGAATTCTCCCAGGTCGGGTCCTCTCCCCTTCACTAAATCCCTTGAAGTTCTGCACCAAGTCTCAGTCTTAACTTCTGGGTCTTTTTATCCAGCCTTTTGCTATCTGATGATCCATTTCTGTCCAGCTCCCCCCAAGCCAAGCCATTCTCCAATTGAGGGGCCCCCCGCGCCTCCCACTTGCCTCAAGAAGAAAGCCCACCTCCTTGGTCCCACCTGCTTTGCTCTCTGTAGCTCACTGGCCGGGGTGTTTTTTCCTGACTGAGTGCCCTCCCCTCCTCGCCCAGCTGGAAAGGGGCGGAGCCTTTCGGGCCCCTTGTCCCACATCCTGCCTTTGGGGGCCAGGTGGGTCAAGGGTCCTGGCACCCCAGGGAATGTCCTGAGGGCAGGGGCGGTCCCACCTCAGCTCCACCCAGCTGCCCTCCCACCGTGTCCATTTCGGTCTGGATTTTGGCGTTGAGTCTCCGGACCCATGTGCTGCTGGTTCAGTCTGAAACAGCGCTGTGCGGCCCGCGAGAGTGGCAGCTGACCACCTGTGCTTGGCTCCACCGCACCCGCCCTGCGAAGACTTGGGGGAGGCAATCATTTCGTGGAACTTCCCCAGGGGCCCTGCAGGGCAGCTTAAACACCCCCATTGTACAGATGGGGGAACTGAGGCTCAGGAACAAGGTCACCCTCCTGGAAGGAGCCAGAGGGAAGCCTCCAGTGATCTGCTGGAGTCCCCCACGCCTGAGTCTATGGTGCTGCTCCTCGGAGGGGAGCACCCCCTCCCAAGGGGACGCCCTCGGGTTCGAGTGGTGGATGTGTGTGTCACACAGCGGCCTTCACTGACGGATGGCTTCTTTCCCAAGGCCCCACCCAGCGGCTGCCTTTTGCTGGGCACCCTCTCATTAGGGTCACCTGCTACTACGCTTTGTGTGTTGAGGCCAAGGCTGGGTCAGGGAGAGCTGGGCGGCAGTTGCCCCTTGAGAGCGGGGCGTGTGCCCGTGGCTGGCCTTGCCCAGAGGCTGAGTGTCAAGGGCCTCTTGAAATTATCCTTAGCTTGTTTATTTAACAAGCAGTGGTCGTGTACTTCCTGTGGCCTTGTACGAGTGCTCTACAAACATTCCCTCAAGTTTATAACAGCCCCTAGGAAGTGCACGCGGTTATTATCCTTGTTTGACAGCTGAGGAGACTGAGGCACAGAGAGGTTAAATGACTTGCCCAAGATCACACAGCCAGCAAGTTGGTAGTCTTTACCCTCCGTTGCCATAGAAACAATGTTTCTCTCTTTCTCCTTTTTTCTCTCTCTAAAATCAGTGAGAAAACTGCCTGGCCAGGGTGGCTCAGTGGTTGAGTGCCGACCCATGAACCAAGAGGTCACCAGTTAGATTCCCAGTCAGGGCACATGCCCGGGTTGCAGGCTCAATCCCCAGTAGGGGGCATGCAGGGGGCAGCCAGCCGATCAGTGTTTCTCTCTATCTCTCCCTTCCCCGCTCTCTAAAATCAATAAAAATGTTTTCTAAGTGAGAAAACAAAAATAAGCTGAGAAATAAAAACATACATTCACACAAAAACTTGTGCTCAAATGTTCAGAGCAGCTTTGTTCATAACTGCCCAAAAGTGGAAACAACACAGATGTCCATCAACTGAACAATCAACAAAATGTAGTCTCTCCGGGAGGAAATACTATTTGGCCATGAAGAAGGAGCAGGTACTGACCGATAACTTTTTTTAAAAAAATATATTTTATTGATTTTTCACAGAGAGGAAGGGAGAGGGATAGAGAGCTAGAAACATTGATCAGTTGCCTCCTGCACACCCCCCACTGGGGATGTGCCCGCAACCAAGGTGCATGCCCTTGACCGGAATCGAACCTGGGACCCTTCAGTCCTCAGGCCGACGCTCTCTCCACTGAGCGAAACTGGTTAGGGCATGACCGATAACCTTGAAAACATTATGCTGGGTGAAATAAGCCAGTCACAGAAGGCTGTATATTTACATGAAATGTCCAGAATACGGCAATCTATAGAGACAAAAAGTGCATTAGTGATTGCGAGGGGCTGAGGGGAGGGGTGAAACAGGGAGTGACTGTCTAATGGCTTCAGCAATTTCTTTGAGGGATTATAAAAATGTCCTAGCCCTGGCTAGTGCACTCAGTGGTTAGAGCGTAGACCTGAAATCAATTCCCAGTCACGGGCACATACCTGGGTTGCAGGTTCAGTCCCCAAGCCTGGCCGGGGTGCATTCGGGAGGCAACCAATCAATGTGTCTCTCTCATATCAATGTCTCTCTCCCTCTCCCTCTCCCTCTCCCTCTCCCTCTCCCTCTCCCTCCCCCTCCCCCTCCCCCTCCCTCCCTCCTTCCCCCTTCTCTCCCTTCCTACTCGCTCTAAAAATCAATGGAAAAAATATTCTTGGGTGAGGATTAACATCAACAACAAAAAGTCCTAAATTGATTATAGTGATGGATTCACAACTCTTGTGAAGATAGGAAAGACCATTGAATTGTACACTTTTAATGGATGAATAGGAATTATATCTCAGTAAGCCTAGGTTAAAAAATAAGATAACTTGCCTGCCAGTGTGGCTAAGTGGTTGAGTGTCAACCTATGAACTAGGAAGTCATGGTTCCATTTCCAATCAGGGCACATGCCCAGGTTTTGGGGTCAATCCCCAGGGGATAACATGCAGGCAGCAGCCCATCAATGATTCTCTCTCATCATTGATGTTTCTATCTCTCTCACCCTCTCCTGTCCTCTCTGAAATCAATAAAAATATACTAAAGAAAAATAAGATAGGGAAAGAAAGCTGTAGGTTTTTTTAAAAAATATATTTTATTGATATTTACAGAGAGGAAGGGAGAGAGAGAGAGAGAGAGAGAGAGAGAGCGAGCGAGCTAGAAACATCAATGAGAGAGAAACATCAATCAGCTGCCTCCTGCACACCACCCACTGGAGATGTGCCCGCAACCAAGGTACATGGCCCTGACCGGAATCGAACCTGGGACCCTTGAGTTCACAGGCCGACGCTCTATCCACTGAGCCAAACCAACCAGGGCGAGAGCTGTAGGTTTTATAGAAAGGTGAGGGAAAGTACATTACTGTGCGGAAAAAGATGAAGACAATCCTCGCACTTTATTTATTTATTTATTTGTTTATTTTTAATCCTCACCCAAGAATATTTTTCTTTTCTTTTTTTAATATTTTTATTGGTTTCAGAGAGGAATGGAGAGGGAGAGAGAGATAGAAACATCAATGAAGAAAGAATCATTGATCGGCTGCCTCCTGCATGCCCCCTACTGGGGATCGAGCCCACAAACCAGGCTTGTGCCCTTGACCGGAATCAAACCCGGGACCCTTCAGTCAGCAGGCCAACGCTCTATCCACTGAGCCAAACCAGGTAGGGCCCAAGGATATTTTTCCATTGATTTTTAGAGACAGTGGAAGGGAAGGGAAGAGACAAAGAGGGAGAATCATCCATGTGAGAGAGACACATCAATTGGTTGCCTCCCACACATGCCCCACTGGGGCCGGGGGATGGAGCCCCGAGGTGTGTGTCCTTGACCAGAATTGAAGAACCTAAGATCCTTCGGTCTGAGGGCCTACGCTCTGTTCACTGAACCAAACTGGCTAGGGCTCAAAAAGTTGTTTTTGTTTTCTTTTTTTTAAATATTTTATTGATTTTTTTACAGAGAGGAAGAGAGAGGGATAGAGAGTTAGAAACATCGATCAGCTGCCTCCTGCACACCCCCTACTGGGGATGTGCCCACAACCAAGGTACATGCCCTTGACCAGAATCGAACCCGGGGCCCTTCAGTCCGCAGGCCGACGCTCTATCCACTGAGCCAAACCGTTTTCGGCTGTTTTTGTTTTCTTTATTTTTTTTTGTTTTTGTGTTTTTTTGGGGGGGGGGGGGTGGGAGGGAGGCTCAAAGTTTTAAAAAATTTATTTTGGAATAGGCTATTTTTTTAATCAGTTTTGTTTCAGAGGATTTTTTTTTTCTTCCAACATTTGATACTGAAAAGTTTCAAACATACGTGTATGAGTTGGAAGAACAGACCCTCCTTCTACACTTGACAGTTTGCAACATTTTGCCACATTTGTTTCACCACTTTTTCTAGACCTTTTTTAAAAATATATATTTTATTGATTTTTTACAGAAAGGGAGAGGGAGAGGAATAGAGAATTAGAAACATCGATGAGAGAGAAACATCGATCAGCTGCCTCCTGCACACCCCCTACTGGGGATGTGCCCGCAACCAAGGTACATGCCCTTGACCGGAATCGAACCTGGGACCTTTCAGTCCGCAGGTCGACGCTCTATCCACTGGGCCAAACCGGTTAGGGCATCTAGACCTTTTTATAGTTTTTGCTGAAAAAACATTTGAGAGTATGTTGCAGACATGACATTTAATCCTGTATTTTCTAAGAAAAAGGAATACCATATAACCATAATTTATTCAAAGCATCTGAGAATATTAACAGTAACTCCATAATAACATGTCATATAGTCCAGACTCAAATGTTCCTAGTTTTTCACAAAATATCTTTTCTGGCTGGCTTTTTGGAATCGCAACTTCCCGAAAGCTGAGCATGGTGTTTTCCCATGAGGCCCCCTCGGTGGTGGCCCCGCCCTGCCTGGAGGTCTGGGTCCTCCCCGCCACCCACCTCTCTCTCTGCTCTCCCCCCAGGAGCCCAGAATGGGCGAGTCATCATGCCGGCCGAGGTGCGGGGCCTCCTGGGGGACACAGTGGAGCTGCCGTGCAAACTGCTGTCGCCGGGGCCTAAAGGCAACGTCTCACAGGTGACATGGCAGCGTCTGGACCCGTCCGGGGACCTCCAGAGTGTGGCCGCCTTCCACCCTTCACATGGTCTCAGCTTCCCCAGCCCGAAGTTTGGCAAGGATCGGCTGTCCTTCCACACCATGGGTGCCAAGCAAGGCTCGGATATGCGGGACGCCACGCTGGTCCTCCAGGGGCTGAGAGTGGAGGATGAGGGCAATTTCTCCTGCGAGTTTGCCACCTTCCCTCTGGGCACCAGTCGTGGGGTGACCTGGCTCAGAACCATAGGTGAGCAGGGGTGAGGGGGTGGGGGGGGCAGGGAGGGGGGAGAGCCCCTCGCTGGTCTACTTCTGTCTGCTTTCTCTGCAGCCTTCAGTCAGTTGGCAAGCATTAAATTAAGCAAGTACTGTTTGCCAGATGCTGTTCTGCAGGTTGGGTATATAGCAGCCAACAAGGCATCCAACAAACATGTATTGAATACCTACTGTGTGCCAGACACTATTCTAGGCTCTAGGGATAAAGTCCTCCTGGGGCTTATACTCCGATAAAGGGGTGCCAGAAACTGAGGAAAAAGAAAAAGGAGAGTGAGTCAGGTGGCTGTAGGTGCTATAGAAGTTGGGGGCGGGGGGGGGGGGGGGGGGGCGGGGGCAGGTTACAAGTTTAGCTAGGGAGGTCTGGCGATAGTTGAACAAGAACTGGAATGAGGTGACGGAGCCGGGTAGGCCTATGTAAGGGAGGAGAGTTCAGGCAGGGGCGATAATCAGTGCAAAGGCCCTGAGGTAGGGTGCACCTGGAATATCTAAGGAAGAGCAGACGTCTGTGTGGCTGGAGATGCATGAATGGGGGAAAGCAGGCAGGGACAAGGTCAAAGAGGTAATGGGTCATAGCCGGCCTTGCAGACGACATGAAGACTCTGGCTAGATTCTAGGAAAACGAGAGCTATGGAAAGTTCTGAGCAGAGACAGGTGTGACCTGGCTTGGGTTTTCACAGGCTCCTTCCTGCTGCATGTGGGGGGTGAAAGTGGAAGCTGGGAGACCTCAGAGGAGGTGACTGCGAAAGTCTGGGGAGGAAGTGATGAGACTAAACCAAGGCAGTGGAGAGGGATGGGAAATATTTTAGAGGTGAAGCCAGAAGAAAATGAATTAGTGAACAAGAGAAACGCCAGGATGTTGTAATCCTCACTGGGAGTAAGAGATCCAGTGTCCTCGTGTAGAGAGCATGGTCAGGGACCGCTGAAGGAGAAGGCCGCCCATGGGTTGCAGCCGCAAGCAGAGGAAGGGAGGCACAAGCAGAGGGAACAGCATATGCAAATGCTGGGACTTGAGAGCGAGCTTGACATGTTCCAGGAATAGGAGGAGGCTGATGGCCAGGCTTGAGTGGCCCTCAACAAGGCAGGAAAACCAACAGGTCCAGACTGCGCAGGCCTCCCAGGCCGCGGCGAGGAGGCTGGAGCCGTCGGAGGGGCGTAGACCACAAAAGCACCCTGATCGATTGTTAAAGTTATGGAAAGATACAACGGGGGGGGGGCCGGGGAGAGGGCATTGAAGGCGGAGACAAAGGTAGATGGGAGCTGGGAGACCAGACGGGAGAAGGCATTGGCTTAGAAGAGGAGGACGCGGTGAGGCGGGTAGAGAGAAGTGGGTGCAATGCAGGCTACTTTTAGGAGGCAGTAGGTGCTTGTCCCTGAACTGGAGGAGGACGACCAGGGAGGACTCCCAGCCTTCTGGCTCCGAGGGTGGCCGGCACCGCCCCTTAGTGAGCGGAATGGGGCAGAATCAGGGAAGGCATTTTTCCCTAAAGGATGCTATTTCTTGCTAAGTCTTGGCATTCCCCTGGAATCCCTACCTTTTTCCAGCAACTTCCCAGAAGCCAGGTCACTCTGGCAGTTCATTTTCCCCTCTCGGCCCCAGAGAGTTTCAGAGGACTGCCCCGTACAGTCCCCAGAGTGCTTACTTCTCTTTTTAAGGAGCTGAAACCAGTCACAGCTCTCCTCCCCCGCCCTTCCCAAAGGTCTCTCTCTTTTTTTAAAAAAAAAATATATTTTATTGATTTTTTACAGAGCGGAAGGGAGAGGGAGAGAGAGTTAGAAACATCGATGAGAGCGAAACATTGATCAGCTGCCTCCTGCACACCCCCTACTGGGGATGTGGCCGCAACCAAGGTACATGCCCTTGACCGGAATCGAACCTGGGACCCTTCAGTCCGCAGGCCGACGCTCTATCCACTGAGCCAGACCGGTTAGGGCCCAAAGGTTTCTCTTGTGCAATCATTTGTTCTGTTCGAGAGACACACCGAGGGCACCGGCTGCGGCAGGAGCGCGGGACAGCCCGCTCTGCTTCTTGGTGTGAGTGAGTGTCACTGTGTCAGGAAAGCTCCCTTGAGGAAGTGAAGCTGGAATCTGGAGGAGGACAAAGAGCAAGCCAAGGAGAAGGGAGGCCAGAGCATTTCAGGCGGAGGGTCGCCAAGACCCCTGCTGTGGGTAGGAGCAGGGGTGGGCGTTCCTGGAGCGGTCAGAGGACAGATGGGGGGGCGACCAGGGAAGATGTGGGGAGGCCCATCGGAGGCTCTGCTGGTCAGGGACAGATGGACTACACCGCATTAAGAAGCTCAGGAGAGCCGAAACCGGTTTGGCTCAGTGGATAGAGCGTCGGCCTGCAGACTCAAGGGTCCCAGGTTCGATTCCGGTCAAGGGCATGTACCTTGGTTGCGGCCACATCCCCAGTAGGGAGTGTACAGGAGGCAGCTGATCGATGTTTCTCTCTCATCGATGTTTCTAACTATCTCTCTCCCTTCCTCTCTGTTAAAAATCAATAAAATATATTTTTTAAAAAAAAAGAAGCAGCAGCAGCTCAGGAGACACCCCGATGAGGTCCCGAAGGCAGCTAGCGATGTAGTCAGAACTCAGGGGCCAGTTCTGGTTATGGACACGCATCCATACCTATGGGTTGGCATTGTTCCTCCTGGAGGTTTTTATTCCTCCTCACGTTTTCCAAGAGGATGGGTGAAAAGGGCAAAAAAAATTATGAGCTTTGGGTTTCTTCACTGCCTTTATCCCACTCCTGCCACCACCATTAGTGGTGATTATAGGAAACGAAGAAGGCCTGCAGCTGGACCTCTGGACCACGTTGTTCTGCATTGGCTTTTCTTTTTAAATCCCAGGCTCTGGGACACTCCGCTTGTCCAGCAGAGCAGAGAGCGGACACTGGCTGCAGGACATAACGGCTAGCGCTTAGGTTGAGCAGTGCGTGCCAGGCACTGGTCGGTGTATTTGGATATCCATGTATTTAGTCCACAACACCATTCTGTGCAGTGGGTACTTTTATTATCCCCACTTTACAGAAGAGGGAACTGAGGTACCGAGTTGGGAAGTTACTTGTGCTAAGCAGCAGAGCCGGGATTTGAACACGGGCATTTGGGGGCCGCACTGCTCAGCTCCGCAGTGACCACCCGCTTTGCTCTTCTCCCAGCCCAGCCCCAGAACCACGCTGAAACCCAGGAGGTCACACTCAGCTCGGAGCCGGTGCCCGTGGCGCGCTGTGTCTCCTCGGGGGGCCGCCCGCCCGCCAAAATCTCCTGGCTCTCGCCCCTGCGTGGGGAGCACAAAGAGACCGAGACGTCAGGGCCCCTGTCCGGCACAGTCACCGTCACCAGCCGCTACGCCGTGGTGCCCTCGAGCCAAGTAGATGGTGCCAAGATCACCTGCAAGGTGGAGCACGAGGCCCTGGAGAAGCCAGCCCTGCTGCCCGTGACCCTCGCTGTGCGCTGTGAGTGCCTCATGTGACTGCAGCTCTCCTGCTGTCTGCACTGGCTTCCCGGGCGCCGTCCACGCCGACCCTCGGTGTTGTCCACCTGGGCTCTGGGCCACATTCTGCCCTGCCTGCCTGCCCTTCGTCTGTGCTTCCCATACCCGCCCCCCCAGGCAACAGCCACACACTGCCCCGTGTCTACACTGGCTCCACACGGCCAGGCAGTGGCAAACGCTGCCCCCACTGTCTGTGCCAACCACTCTGAGTCCACACTGCCTGAACCAGCACTGTCTACACGCACACACTCACTCACTCTGTTTCCATCGACTCTCCTACGGTCTCTACACCAACTCCTGCCTCCGCAAATGATTCCCAGCGACCCCACTGGGCCCTGACAGTACTGACGCCTTCCAGTATGTTCTAGGCTAGCTCTTCCTCACACTGCGCACACGCACACCCCCTCACACAGCCCTCGAGGCTTCCCTGGCACTGTGCCCACCAACCCTGTCTTTCAGGCACCCACAGCAACATGCTCACACTCCTCCCAACAATGCCTTCGGTTAGACCCGTGGTCGGCAAACCGCGGCTCGCGAGCCACATGCGGCTCTTTGGCCCCTTGAGTGTGGCTCTTCCACAAAATACCACGTGCGGGTGCGCACGTACAGTGCGATTGAAACTTCGTGGCCCATGCACAGAAGTCGGTTTTCGGCTCTCAAAAGAAATTTCAATCGTTGTACTGTGGATATTTGGCTCTCTTGACTAATGAGTTTGCCGACCACTGGGTTAGACCTAGGCTCGGCCAGATTCCCCTATCCACGCTGCCGGGGAAATAGCACACTGTCCGTAGCAGCCCCCAGGGCACTGCCGGCCCCAAGAAAAGCTTCCTCCGAGTGCTGGGAGCGGTGTCCCTGTCCTGGCCTCGCAGACACACCAGAGGGATTCGCCCCTGACAGTTCCCACGGTTTCATCTCCTGCCAACCTGTTCCATTTCTATAGGATCCCGTCTGTCTGCTTGCCTGTCATCCCTTTTGGGACTCTCCCCTCTCTGAGCCAATCCCCCCATTTCCTCCAGACCCCCCCGAGGTCTCCATCTCTGGCTATGACGACAACTGGTACCTCGGCCGTAGTGAGGCCACTCTGAACTGTGATGTTCGCAGCAATCCAGAGCCCACAAGCTATGTCTGGAGCACGTGAGTCCTGGGGGGGCCTGGACTCCTGGGTCTGAGGGAGGAGAGACTGGGGGCCTGGACTCCTGGGTCTGAGGGAGGAGGGGCTGGGGCCTGGACTCCTGGGTCTGAGGGAGGAGGGGCTGGGGGCCTGGACTCCTGGGTCTGAGGAAGGAGGGGCTGGGGGCCTGGACTCCTGGGTCTGAGGGCAGAGGAACTGGGGTCTGAACCGGGGGAAATCCTCCAAAAGGAGGGAGCGGACAGCTCAGGGTCCCTGGGGCCTGGCTCCTGAGGGCTCTGTCATCAAGGACCCGGCCTGTGCTCTGTGGACCCTGCTGTCCCCCTCATGTGACCTCCACATTCTCCAGGACCTCGGGCTCCTTACCAGCCTCAGCAAAAGACCAGGGATCCCAGCTGCTAGTCCACTTGGTGGATAGGCTGGTCAACACCACCTTCACCTGCACCGTCAGCAACGCCGAGGGCACGGGCCGCGCCGAGCAGGTGGTCCTCGTTCGAGGTGAGCAGGTCTCGGGGGCGGTGTGTGATGACCGGGTCTGTCCCACGTTCCTCTCTTTTGGTTCCGGGCTGCACGGGGGAGGCTGTGCCGCCGGCTAGGGAAGGGGTCCAGACCCGCCTGGTGATGGGAGAGGAGGGTGGTGTGGGTTTTCTCTCGCCCCCAGGGGGTCTGGGTTGGGCTGATAGAGGTAGGTGTTGGCAGAGGAGTTTGGGAGGTTGAGGCCTGTGCTGGGCGCTTCCTGGGGAGGAGAGGCGGGGCAGGGTCTTCAGGAAGAGACGCAGTGACCTTGCCTGGGCTCCAGCCCCCGAGACCCGCCCACAGAATCACACACAAGTGAGGTAGCCCGACGGACACAGACCCGAACTTCTTACGGTGAACGCTGGTCCTTTCCGTCTGGAGCCACTGGTAGTGCATGTCGGGCGTTTGTGTTTCTGGAGTCGGTGCTTTGGAAACGGTGACTGATGATGAAATGGGTCTGTGGGTGGGAAGTTCTCCGAGTCCCCTTGATGTGAAACACAGACCCCTGGCCTGGCCGGCATGGCTCAGTGGCTGAGCATCGACCTAGGAACCAGGAGATCACGGTTCGATTCCCGGTCAGGGCACATGCCCAGGTTGTGGGCTTGATCTCCAGTGTGGGGTGTGCAGGAGGCAGCCGATCCATGATTCTCTCTCATCATTGATGCTTCTATCTCTCACTCCCTCTCCCTTCCTCTCTGAAATCAATAATAAAAATATTTTTATTTTTTTTTAAAAAAAGAAAGAAACAGACCCCAAGACACACAGCCAGAGAGGAAAGGAGCGAAGGCAGACTCAGCCTGTGCGGAGGCTGAAGGCAGTGGGGTTGGGATCACAGCTGTGCATCACACACCTGGAGGGAGGCAGGGACGGTCACAGGGCCGTGCACCCCGACACTCAGACACAGACGGACCCCGTGGCTGGGCGCAGAGTCCCCGTCAGGTCAGAGCCACAGCCAGCAGGGCCGGTGTCTGCAGACACACCCTGTGCTTCGAGATGCATTGGAACCAAAAAAACCTCGCCCATAACGTAGCCCACACACTGCTGTCACCGTGACACCCCCCAGGCGGGCAGGGCACCAGCCGACACTGAACCAGATCAGATCACAGCTGGCCGGAGCCCGAGACCCCCAGTCCCGGGAAGAGCCTTTCGGGAACGCCCTCCAGCGTGGCTCTCCGTGGCACATCCCTGTGCAGACACAACACGGGAACGGTGGCCTGGCCCCCACCAAAGCACGCCCACGCACCCGTGTGAAGACGGCGGGAAGCAGACCCCCACGACAATCTGACATCACACACATGTAGAAAGACACCCAAATGACAGCAGGCCTCTCTTGGGGAAGGCAGGCACTCGCCAGGAGATCTGATGGGCCCACTCAGACACACGGTCACACACAGCACGCTCAGCTGGCCAGCGCTCCACATGGTGTCACGCTCAGGCACACACACACGCCCACCTGTAGGGGGACACAACCACTGGATGTGCTGGGGGAGGGGAAAGGATCGCGGGAATCTGCAATTCACGTGCAGTTACATCACTCATATCAACACGGAGAAACTCCACAACCGTCTCGGGGTGCACACCCTCAGAAACTCCAAAAACCCGTTAGAGGGTTTCTTTCAACAAATTGTCACCTGACAGGTATTTGTCGAGGTTTCCTCTTGGCCAGGCTTTCTCCTTTTTATTTATTTATTTATTGATTGATTTTATTGATTTTTTACAGAGAGGAAGGGAGAAGGAGAGGGATAGAGAGCTAGAAACATCAATGAGAGAGAAACATCGACCAGCTGCCTCCTGCACACCCCCTACCGGGGATGTGCCCGCAACCAAGGTACATGCCCTTGACCGGAATCGAACCTGGGACCCTTCAAGTCCGCAGACCGACGCTCTATCCACTGAGCCAAACCAGTTTCGGTCAGGCTTTCTCCTTGATGCTGGGAACACTGGCGAATGAGACACAGGCCTTGCCGTCCAAGGCACACCCAGAGAAGTCGGCTCCACCCACCCAGCCAGGCACCCAACTGGAACCTCCACCCCAGAAACACACCTGAGAAATGGTCCCCCCCCCCCCCCCCCACACACACACATATGCAGAAGGCACTCCCAGGGGCGCAGCCTGCAGAACTCAGACGCGGGCACACTTAAGGGCCATCGGAGGAGTGCAAACCCCCAAACACACACACACACACACACACACACACACACACACACACACACACGTGCCCCAGGGCTGTCTGCTGCTGGGCGCACACCAGCGCCAGGGGTCAGCCCCTTGGCTGTGTTCACCCAGTGAAACACCCCGAGACCCATTGGGGACCGGGATGCACACAGAATCACAGCCCCAGAAAGACCGCGCAGTGAGGAAAGACGCCCCCTCCCCCTGACTATCCCAAAGGCAGCCACAGACCGAGGAGCCGTCCAAAACGCCATAAAGCCACGCCCACAGGTAGATGCCCGCAGAAACACCGACAGGTCCAGACCCTGACAGTGAGTTTGCCCCACTCCTGGCAGTCTCTCCCCGAGGGTTTCGGGACACACCACGTTCCCCCACGTGCACAGACCCAGACGTGCTGTCATCGCCTGCGTGTGGGGTTCACGCCGGTGCAAACGTGGGTACACAGGCCACACCGCAGGCCAGACGTCCCTTCAGGGAGGCTTCGGGGAACTTCCAGCCCAGGGCGCAGGAACTCACTGCTGTCTCAGTACCGCTCCAGGAACAGGCGTGTCCGTCCCCCCACCACCACCACCCCCCCCCACCCCCCGCGCTGCAGCCCGTTCCCAGACGATGTGGACGAAGTCTGCTTCGCGCCCCACCCAGTATCCAGGGAGAGGCATATATTTTCTCCAAAAGAGGTTCACAAAGTAGTACTTACCCTTCATACTTGAGGCACATTGCTGTTCTTTTTTACTGCTGCCTGCGAGTCACTGAACTGCCTTGACAGCCCCCTTTCTTAAAACACCCAGAAATAGACGCCTCGGGACCCTGTGCACAGAGGGTGGGGAGGGGAGGGTCTGGTGTAAGTGGACCCTGCATACAGGGGCGGGGAAAGAGCATGTGTGATCAGGTTCCCGTTGTATCATGTCTGTCCCTCCCTGGCTTCCTGTCACCTCCCCCACAGGCCTCCCCCCTGCAGTTTAGCCAGTGCAGGGAGCACTAGCGGGCAAAGGGACAGGGCTTCATGAGCCCCGTTTTCCGCACCGGGCATGGGTGGCCCGGGCAGGAGGCGGGTGGCACCGGGGATGGGTGGCCCAGGCAGGAGGCGGGTGGCACCGGGCATGGGTGGCCTGGGCAGGAGGCGGTGGCACCGGGGATTGGGTGGCCCGGGCAGGAGGCGGGTGGCCCGGGCAGGAGGCGGGTGGCCCGGGCAGGAGGCGGGTGGCACCGGGGATTGGGTGGCCCGGGCAGGAGGCGGGTGGCAGCGGGGATGGGTGGCCCGGGCAGGAGGCGGGTGGCCCGGGCAGGAGGCGGGTGGCACCGGGGATTGGGTGGCCCGGGCAGGAGGCGGGTGGCACCGGGGATTGGGTGGCCCGGGCAGGAGGCGGGTGGCACCGGGGATTGGGTGGCCCAGGCAGGAGGCGGGTGGCACCGGGGATTGGGTGGCCCAGACCCGGCGCTCCCAGCGCTCCAAGGGAGGAATTCTCAGAAGGTCCCTTCTCCTCTGAGTACAAAGAGCTTTGGAGTCAAAGCTCAAATCCACCTCTCCCTCTTCCTGGCTGGACCCACCCCAAGATTTTGTGACCATGACCTCAGCTCATCCTCAAGGGGTCACATGCCTACTGGGTCCTGGCAAGCGACCTGGTGGCGGGTGTGGAACTCTGTTCCTCCCAGTCACAGCCTTCACTCAGCTACGGCCCGTCCCCAGGTGGAGGCCAGGAGACTTTGGTGTTGCCAGATCTGACCACCACCACCACCACCACCACCACCACCCCTCCCCGCAATGAAATGGGGAATTTTCAGTGACATCACCTGGTTTCTGAAATGTTGGCTAGAAAGTTTAATAATACTGTGTGGGTATAAGGAGATCTGGGGCCACCAGCCGGCAACCCCCCCGCATACAAAGCACTCTATACAAAGCCTGTAGCAAAGTGAATGGGTTCTCCCCGCCCCCGCCCCCCATTTTGCCCAGTCAGAGTCACCTCCCTGTTCCTGTCACTCCCCTGCCGTGTCCTCCCCAGACGTATCCTCTTGACCTTGTGTCTCCCTTTCTCTCTCTCACCCCTCCTTCTCTCTCCTCAGACGGCCCCCGGGCCTCTCCCCGAGACGAGGGTCCAATGGTGTGGGGGGCCGTGGGGGGGACACTGCTGGTGCTGCTGCTTCTGGCTGGGGGGTCCTTGGCCTACATCCTGCTGAGGATGAGGAGGAGGAGGAAGAGCCCTGGAGGAGCCGGAGGAGGACCAGACAGCGGCCAGGGATCCTATGATCCGAAAACTCAAGTGTTTGAGAATGGGGGCCCCGTCTTCTGGACCACAACAGCCCCTGGTCCCCCGAGGCCGGACGGCAAGGACACGGAGGAGGACTACGAGGAAGAGGAGGAGAAGGCCGAGAAAGGCCTCATGCTGCCTCCATCCCTAGCACTCGAGGATGACATGGAGTCCCAGCTGGACGGCTCCCTCATCTCCCGGCGGGCGGTTTACGTGTGACCCCCCCGACAGAGACAGAGCCGAGCCTGCAGACTGGTTGGACTCGTTTGTCTGGATGACACTGGAGCGCAAATGCTACCTCCCACTTTCCTGGGATTCAGAGGGAGGTGGAATATCACACACTGGACTTACAGTCTCCAGGGCCGCATGGGGGAGGGGGAGGGGGACCCACAGAGGACCCCCACCCCCAACAGAGACTTGGTTTTGGCTCTGGCCTGCCCCAGCCCTGCCCTGTGACACTCAGGAGTTAATAAACACCTTGGAGGAAAAATCGGGGGTGTCTTGTAATACAGTGGACCCCCTCCTGGGGGGGGTAGGAAAGCTAAACTGGGCTCCATGGAGTGGGAGGCTGGGGGGCTCTTACTGTCTGGGTCCTTGAAGGACACCTTGGATTGCTGAGACGCCCCCCGAGGCCAGTGGGACTGTGATCTGGGCTTAGAGACGGGAGGGCTCGGACTTGATGGTTCCAGCACTGAGGCTGCCTTCCCGGTGCAGTGGCCAGACCAGTGGGAGGCTGCCTTCCCCAGGCCAAGCTGGGGTCCTGGACCCCTGGGCGCTTGCAGAGGGTGCTGTGGTCTGATTATCCGGGAGCAGCACAGACCCAACTCCCCAAGGTTGCTGAGACCTGGGAAGGGAGCGCTGCCCCCCGACATTCTCCGGGCCCCCAGGAGGCCAGGGGGCGTGGGTACTGAGAAACCAGGGAAGTCCCACGGATCCACCGAGAAGTGGCCTTTCCCCGCTTCCTTCCTCTTCCTCTGCCCCTGGGGCCCAGCTAGAGGGAATTTTCAGTGATTCAGAGGTAGGGCTGTGGCTCTGTATCCCACCTAATTCCCCTCAACCAGAACCTCTCCCACCCCCAGGCTGGGGACTGAGGTGGGGAATGGGAGGGGCAGGGGTAAATCCCAGCCACCTCCGCTCCCTGGCCCCAGGGCCACTGCCGTGGGCTTTGTCTCTGCTCCTGAGGCTGCCACGCTACTCAGTAGGCTGAGCCCCTCTGCCCAGTGGGGCTGGCCGGCCGGGAGGGGCTTGGTGAGTTTACTTTCTACCAGTTTTGACTTCCACTTAATGGCTGGGGATGAAGCAGTGACGCAGGCGGACTCCCATGCAGTCAGGACGCCTGGAATAACAGTAACTTGAGGATGGCTGGTGTGGACTGAGCGGCAATTACTCTGTTATCCTCCCACATTCCAGCCCTCCTGAGCGAGCCGGCTGTGGAACAGGGAGTGTGGGAAACGGACAGTCCTGGGTTCCAGGCATGGTTCCTCTGGGGGCTGGATCTCATCAGTGGTCTGGGCTTCATGGAAGGGGTGGGGCCTGTGGGCGGGGCTTTTGCATTCAGGTTGCTTGTTGTCTAACACCCACACATGTTAGACATGTGTAGAGGGCAGGGGCGGGGATGTTGTCAGTCTGGCTTCTAGCAGGTCCTGAGCGCCCTGCCCACCCTTCCTCACACATCCAGCAAGACCAGCCCGTCCGGAGCGCGCAGCCTAGTGTAGAAACTGGCAGATACACAAGCAATGACTCCAATAACAACGTGAGGAAGTGTGAAGTGTGTTGCACAGGAAAGGCCCTGGGGCCGTGAGTTTCTCTCCCGGCATTTCCTGTTGGGTTGGCGGAGCTCTGATCCTCGGATGACTCCATTCCCCGTAATGAATGCCTGGCTATGATCCTAACCCCAGGATCCCCCCCTCCCCCCGCCCCAGTTCTCTGCCTTGTAGCTCTATTTCCCTTCCCACCAGTTCCCTTCCCTCATCTCCCTGTGCATCCCCTCATTCGCTGCTCCTTGCTGTTACTTAAAAACAGCACAAAGCTTCCTCCTCAGGGCCTTTGCACTGGCTGCCATCTCTGCCAGGAATGTTCTCACCCCCCCCCCCCATCGCTCACCCCCCTACAGCTCCTTCAGATATTCGCTCAAATGTCACCCTGCAGTAAGGCTCCCGGATTACCTGCTCTGTCACTTCCTATCACTTTCCCCACTTTGCAGGTTTTTTTTTTGGTTGTTTTTTTTTTTAAGATTTTTAAATTTATTTTTAGAGAGAGGAAGGGGGAGAGAGAGGAATATTGATATAAAAACAAAACATTGGCCCTACCTGGTTTGACTCAGTGGATAGAGGGTCGGCCTGCGGACTCAAGGGTCCTAGGTTCCATTCCAGTCAAGGGCACATGCCCAGGCTGTGGGCTCAATCTCCAGTAGGGGGCGTGCAGGAGGCACCCGATCAACGATTCTCTCTCATCATTGATGTTTCTATCTCTCCCTCTCCCTTCTCTGAAAACAATAAAAATATAATTTTAAAAAAATGAAGCTTTTTCAAAAACAAAACATTGATTGGCTGCCTCCTGCACGGCCCCTATGGGGAGTTGAGCCCACAGCATTTTGGTACATGGGACCTCGCCCAACCAACTGAGCCATACCGGCCAGACCTGCTATGTAGCTTTATCCTACATCACTTAACTGCCACCTGGCATATTGTAGCTGTTTCTGTACTGTTGGTCTCCCTGCCCAACGACAACATAAATTCTGTCGGGGTGGGGGCTTTTGTATGAATAAATTCCACAGAAATTGCTTAGTAAGGATAAGTTGAATGAAAGAATGTCCCCTGCCTTTAAGGTAGGCAGATGGGTGATGACTTGGGCTGTGAGTCAGGAGCTGTGGCTTCCTCCTGGAGACCCCCTTACACTGTCCCTCTTCTTGCAGAGTCCCCCAACACATCAGGGGCAGGAGCCACCGGGGGCATCATTGGGGGCATCATCGCTGCCATCATTGCTACCGCTGTGGTCGCCACAGGCATCCTCATCTGCCGGCAGCAGCGGAAGGAACAGAGGCTGCAGGGGGCAGAGGAGGAAGATGAGTAAGTGATGCATACTAAGCAGTGGACGAGGGAAGGGTCCCAGAACTGGGGATCCTGAGGTGGAGGGTAAATATGGGAGAAAACCCATCCATAATGGCTCTGTGAAGCAGGGGCACCCCAAATAACTATAACTTAAATAGGATAGAGAGGAGAGTTTACTCCTGTCTCATAAATCATGGATATGACAGCTCTGCTGTGTGAAGTCATCGGAGCCCAGGCTCCTGCTATCTTGTTGCTCCACCTTTATTCACATTTCAAAGGCTCCCCACTCTTCTGTCATTATCTACATACTTCACAACCAGACAGGGCTATCCTGGCCTCACAGCCCCCATTCCTGCCAGTGGGAAAAGGAAATAGTAGAAATACAGGGTATTCAAGCCTGATTGGTGTGGCTCAGTGGTTCAGTGTCAACCTATGAACCAGGAGGTCACAGTTGGATTCCCGGACAGGCCACACATGCCTGGGTTTCAGGCTCATTCCCCAGCGGAGGGTTTGAAGGAGGCAGCCGATCAATGCCCTGTGACACTCATCATTGATGTTTCTCTCTCTCTCCCTCTCCCTTCCTCTCTGAAATCAATAAAAATAGATTTAAAAAAAAAAAAAAAAAAAGGCCTAACCAGTTTGGCTCAGTGGATAGAGCCTCAGCCTGCGGACTCAAGGGTCCCAGGTTCGATTCCGGTCAAGGGCATGTACCTTGGTTGTAGGCACATCCCCAGTAGGAGGTGTGCAGGAGGCAACTGATCGATGTTTCTAACTCTCTATCCCTCTCCCTTCCTCTTTGTAAAAAATCAAGAAAATATTTTTTAAAAAAATATATTTTATTGATTTTTTACAGAGAGGAAGGGAAAGGGATGGAGTGTTAGAAACATCGATGAGAGAGAAACAACAATCAGCTGCCTCTTGCACACCCCCTACTGGGGATGTGCCCGCAACCAAGGTACATGCCCTTGACCGGAATCGAACCTGGGACCCTTGAGTCCGCAGGCCGACGCTCTATCCACTGAGCCAAACCGGTTTCGGCAATATATATATATATATATATATATATTTTTTTTTTTTATTTATTTTTTTTTTTTTTAAAGGAAAGAAATACAGGGTATTCAGTCACCCTTTAAGGAAATGCATCACTTCTCACTTCCATTGACCTGAACCTGTCACATGGCTGCCCCAGCAGCAGGGCAAGCTAGGAAATGTAGTCTTTATTCTTGGGTGGCCATGTGCCAGCTAAAATCTTTATTAGTATGAGAAAGAAGGAGCCTGGATATTGGGGGAAACTAGCCACACTTCTCTGTGTAGAGCACTTGTATGTGCCAGGCTTGACTAGATGCATTTGACATGTGTAACCTCGACAAAGTCTCACATCCATTCATCGAGTCAACAAGTATTCAAAAAGTAGCCACCCAGGACCAGGCCCTGGAGGTAGGAACGCAATGATGAGACAAACATTTAAAAAATGCCCACACGTGGCTCAGTGGTTGAGGGTTGACCTATGAACCTGGGTTGCAGGCTCGATGCCCAGGAGTGGGCGTGCAGGAGGCTTCCAGTCAGTGATTCTCTCTCATTATGAACATTTCTATCTCTCCCTTTCCCTTCCTCTCTCTGAAATCAATAAAAACATTTAAAAAAAATAAAATCAATAAAAATAAAGTGTCCACACACATACATCTATCATGGAAACATAAGTTATTATAGGGAGCTAATGGTAACCATTTCGTGAAAGAGGAAACAGTTTCAGAGAGCTGAAATCACTCGCTGAAATTCATCCAGCAACTAAGTGTTTTGGGGGCAAAATGGTTCTGAAATAACATGACTCAGTGGGGGCGCGGCATGGGAACCCTTGTTAAAAATGCATATTCCTAGGCTTATGCCAAACCTACTACATCAGAACTTTTACAAGAAGGGTTCAGAATCTGTTATTCTGATGCACAAGATAGTGTGTGAACCGTGTCTTAATCATCTAGTCAATGCAAAACAACAACTTGCAATTCATACCTCCTGCGCCCAGCCCAGTGCCGAGACCCAGGGGTGTCTGAGATGGCCCTGGCCCTGCCCTCCTGGGGTTCCCGGTCTGGAGGAGACAGACCGTCCCCAGGCAGTGATGGTGCAGCATGGCCAGGGATGAGCAGGCGAACCTCAGGGAGCTGAGAGAAGCCAGAAGGTCATGGAAGGCCTCCTGGAGGAGGGGGTATCTGAGTTAGTGTTTTTTGGGTGTGTGTGTTGTTGTTGTTGTTTGTGTTTTTTTTAAATATACTTGTTTATTGATTTCAGAGAGAAAGGAAGAGGGAGAGAGAGATAGAAGCATCAATGATGAGAGAGAATCATTGATCAGTTGCCTCCTGCACTCCCCCTACTGGGGATCAAGCCCACAACCCGGGCATGTGCCCTTGGCCAGAATCTAACCTGGAACCCTTCAGTCTACAGGCCGACGCTCTATCCACTGAGCCAAACTGGCTAGGGCTGTGTTGCGTTTTTTTGGGTAATATTTGTAATGATTTTTAGAGAGAGAGGAAGGTTGATGTAAGAGTGAAACATCAATCGGCTGCCTCCTGCATGCCCCCTAGCGGGGAGAGAGCCCACAACCCGAACATGTGCCCTGACCAGGAATTGAACCAGCAACCTTTTGGTGCACAATACGACACCCAACTAACTGAACTACACCAGCCAGGGCTGAGTTGGGCATAGTAAGTGCCCATCATTATGTATACAGGATGCTCTGATCTGTGGGTATGTAGAATGAGGGAACTTGGCATAGTTTGGAGCAACGGTCGCCAACCAGTGGTCCGTGGACCACTGGTGGTCCGTGAGGTCCGAAGGGTTGGCGACCGCTGGTTTGGAGGATAGGAAAGCATTTCAATCCTTTATTCATTCTCTTCACAAATACTTACTGAATTCTTCATAGTGGGTTCTGGGAACACCATGTTGATCAAAGACCTCATTTTCTCCCTCACATTACGCATGGTTGGGTACAGTCATTGAGTGAAATCAGAAATAACATCTCAGCCCTGGCCAGTGTTGCTCAGTGGTTAAAGGGTTGCTGGTTTGATTCCTGGACAAGGGCATGTACCTGGGTTGTGGGTTCACTCCCCACCCCGAGGTGGCTCCCCGCCACCCCTGGTCAGGTGTGTGCAGGAGACAACCAGTCGATGTGTCTCTCATATCGATGTTTTTCTCTCTCTCTCCCCCTCCCTCCCTCCCTTCCACTCTGAAAAAAGCAATAGAGAAAAAAAACCCACTTCAAATACAAGCTCAGTTAAGTGCCCTAAGAGGGAGGTGTACAACCATATGTGACCTCATCACAGGAGATCGTGATCCTCCTGGAAAATCAAGGAGGCCTCCTGGAAGAAGATCCATGGGATGAGTAGGAGTTAGCTGGGCAAGGGGAATTGGCGGGGGGGGGGGGGGGGGGAGGTAGAAAGGGATATCAGGCAGAAGGAGGAGCTTGTGCAATGGCCCTAGGGTCGGGGGGCTTCTTAGGTCTGAGCCTCTACCTGGTCTACCTCCTACCCCACAGCCTGGAGGGGCCTCCATCATACAAGCCACCAACCCCAAAGGCAAAGCTGGAGGAGCCAGAGATGGTAAGCACTTTGCCTGGAACCCAGGGCCGCTCCCCGCACCCGCCCCCCTCCCCCCTCCCCCCCCCCACCTTTCCCCAGTAAGGCCATGGTGGGGAAGAGGGAGTTGGGGGAAAGAGGTGGGCTGTGCGGGGGTCCTGACCTATCCCACCCCCTCCCACTGCAGCCCTCCCAGCTCTTCACTCTTGGGGCCTCAGAGCACAGCCCACTCAAGACCCCCTATTTTGATGCTGGCGTCTCATGTGCTGAGCAGGTAGGATCCCGGGTGAGGATGAGGCTGGGTACAGTTGCTGACATAGAGGTTAAGGATTAAAGGTCACAACTCAAATTCAGAGCTGTGTCTCTGGTCAGAGCTTCTGTCATGGAGCTATGTTTACAATTCAGTGGGGGAGGTCACGACTGAAAAATGCCAAGGACATGAGGTTAGAGTTTAAAGTCAGTTAGTGAAGACTGGTTGAACATCTACATCTGCATGTAGTCCCATCAGCCGTCTACTGGAAGTCAGGGGTCAGATATTGAAGGTGTAACTAGGCAAAGTTGAAGGGGCTATTTCAGGCTTAAGGTTAAGTAGTTGAGGTCAAGATCAAAGTCAAAGGTTCGTGGGGAAAGACTCAGGTCAGAAATCAAAAGACAGAGTAGAGACAGGATTGACAGGGTGAGGTCTGTGCTCTGGGCTTTGAATTAGGGACAAGCCATATGACCCTGTGACAAGGGGTAAGATTGGGTCTGGTTGGAGTGGGGAGATGGTCAAGATTTTGGAGTCAAGGGGATTCTATGTCAAGTTCAGGAAGTGACCTTGAGCCCCTATTCCTTCCCTGCCCCCAGGAAATGCCTCGGTACCATGAGCTGCCCACCTTGGAAGAGCGGTCGGGGCCCCTGCTCCTGGGGGCCATGAGTCTAGGTTCCCCCATCCTGGCGCCTCCAGGGCCGCCTGTTGTGGAGAGGGTACCCCTGGATCTGGAGGACATGGATGATGATGAGGAAGACTACCTGGACAAGATCAACCCCATCTATGACGCCCTCTCCTACGCTAGTCCCTCTGATTCCTACTCAGGCAAAGGTTTTGTCATGTCCCGGGCCATGTATGTGTGAGCTGCCATGGCCCTGGCTCTTACCTCTCTTTTTGATCCCTCAACTTCCTGCCAGGAATCTAGTGCCGCTTGACCTCTGGCCAGGCCACTATCAGCGAACACAGGCATCTCATCTGTGACTTCTACCTTGGTGGATCCATTGTGACCTCTAACCCATTATCTCTGACCTAGAGAAACCGGCCATGACAATGGAAACCTGGCAACCTTATCTCATGAGTTGAGGGAGGGGAAATACGTTTCTACACAATCTGACCCCAAGGACTCCTAAAACTGTGACCTTAGTTCTTACCTCTTACGTCTCACATTCTGCAATCTCCTCCCAAATTCCAAAGAAAACCCCAGACCAATAGCTCTGCTGGGTTGGATGTTGGGGGGCAGGCACCTTGCTGCTCAGACCTGAGCCCTCCAGGCAGCAGAGCCCCACTTACCCCCTCCCCACCCTGTCTGTTCCCCAGTGGTGGGAAGGAGGGGAGTCCCCAGCCCAAGGCATAGCTTCTCCATCTCCCTCCTCCTGCAGGCAGGAGGCACAGGGTCCGGACCCTTCCCTGAGCCCCACTTCTCCAAATCCTGTCTTCTGGAAATTAAGCCCCTGCCCCCCCCCCCCTCGTCGAGGATTAGATAGGGTGAGTGTCATGCAGTGTGCCTTGCTGACCCCAGCCTTGAGAGAATAATTTTGTGTTACTTTGAAGACTACTACGTCCTTTTACTGCTGCCCAGTGGAATGGGACCCAAACATCTCCCTGGGGTGGGGGGGTGGATGGTCACTTGGGTTGGGGTAAGGGATCTGATATTGTTTTGTAATAGGGACTCTCCTACCAATATGAATTTGTACTTTGACCAAGTCTCAACTTGTGTATTCTGTGGGATGTGAAGGGGAGGAGGGTGGAACATGATGATGGGTAATAAATAGGGGGCCCAGGACTTAAGGGAATCAGTAGACGAAGTCAAGATGTGTTATAGACAAAAATAAAAAAGCCAAAGACATGACAAAAATAATGGAAGGGATAATGACTAAATATGCATAAGCAAAAAAAAAAAATGTAATGATGGGTAATAGAAGGAGAGGAATCCAGAGCTTGTGGTTAATGAAAAGGAAACAGTGCAACAGCAGCCTAATGGACAGAAATAAACGGAACAGAGATATAAATGGTAGTAATTAAGTACGAAGGACTCGGGTTTAATGGATAGCAAGTAAGAATAGACCAAAGTCAAAATTATGAATAATGTAATAAGAGCTCAGGTCATGATGGGTAATAGATCTGGATGAATGAACCAGAGGCAGACAGGTGAATAAATGGAGAAATAGGGGCCGCAGGCATGCTAGATAATAGACCCAAAACATGATGGTTAATCTAAGAAGGGATAGAAAAACGACGGAAGTGCACAGACAGAAATGTGCTAAAGGTAGTACAGGCAGTGAAACTGAAATGAATGGGACGGGGGCATGCTGGGTAATGGGACAGAAATGAATGGGCCAAAGATAGAAGCCGCGGTGACGCAGGTCCGGGGTGTGGGGAGCGGGGACAGAAGGCATGATGGGTAACGAGAGATCGGTGGGTCTATGGCAACTGTCGCGTTAAACAGGGAAAGCATTGTGGGTAACAAGAAGCCGGCGAAGGTTCACAGAACCGGTTAGAATTCTCCCGATGCACAGTGGGAAGGTCCAGAACTTCCGGTTCTCGGTCGCTGACTCCGGACTGGGGCCTGCCCCTCGGCCGCGTTGCCTGATGGGACGCGAGGCCTGACCTTGCTGCCTAGCAGCCTCTGCCGCGCAACCCACCTTTACCCGTGTCCCTCGACCCCTGCACGTTAGCCAATGAGCGCACCAGTCTGATTCTGTCACAAGGGTGGGGAACCTGTGCCTGCCGGAGCCAATCATAGTGCTGTGAGGGCCAAAGCCGGCCAATTATCATGGCAACTTCTCCGCGGGGCAAAGTGGAAAGAGGCGTGCCTTCTGAAGAGGGGCGGAGGCGACGAGTCAGTGGGCGTTGCACAGTGCTCAGCACAAACCAATGGTAATGGAGCGCCGAAACCCGCGGCGTAGCAAACCAATAGGCACGGATTCCACAAGTCAATGGGAAGGGCGGGCAGGTGTGCTTTGACCTGCTTGCGAGTGGGAGCCAATAAAAAAGGGCGTTTCGAAGAAATGGGTGGGGTTCTCATCCATGTTTCCAATAGCAGGGCCAGACCCTGCAGCTGGTGGGCGGAACCTAGGGCGTGTTGAACCAATAGGCTAGGCGGGGCGGGGCGACGGCGGCGGCGGCGGCGGCAGTGGGTTCGGTTGCGCGTGGCGCACGGGGTGGGAGCGGAGCCCAGGCCGGGAACAGGCGCTGCCGCCAGTGAGAACCGGGGCCCTGAGCAGGGCGGGGGTTGGCTGGGGACTGGGCCCGGGGCCACGGGCCCTGACCTCCGCCCTCTGACCTTTTCCCTTGCAGGCGACCATGGGGAACGTGTTGGCCGCTAGCTCGCCGCCCGCAGGGCCACCGCCGCCGCCCGCGCCCTCCCTCGTGGGTCTGCCGCCGCCTCCACCCGCTCCTCCGGGCTTCACGCTGCCGCCGCTCGGAGGCGGCCTGGGTGCTGGGGCCGGCGCGGGTCGAGGTTCAGAACGGACCCCCGGGACGCCTGCAGGGACCGCGGACGATGGGGCCTGCGGCTGCCTTCCCAACCCCGGCACGTTCGAGGAGTGCCACCGGAAGTGCAAGGGTGAGGGGCGAGGGACCTGGCGGGTGTGTGATGGCCCCTATCTCGGGGGAAGGGGGAGTACATTGAGGCAACCTTGGGAATTGGCACCGACTTTAGGAATTATTTAACAGCGTTAGGAGTTGACGTTGGGATCGCGTGGTGGAACGTTGGACTTGGGGCTTGGAACGATGGGATCAAATGGTGGAACCTTGGAATGGAATGGCATAGCAGCGGAGAAAAGCCTTAGGAGCCCCAGGGATCGGCCTAGCCAGCCTCCTCCTGTGATCCGCAGAGAAACTGAGGCCCAAGGTCACAGTGTCAGCAAGGGTCTAGTGGGGATGGAACCCCCAAAGCTTCTGGATTCTGGCTTGGAGTAATCGTGGTAGCAGGAATGATGGAGATTTATTGAGTTCTGCCCTGGCATTCAATGTATGCTAACTTGTTAAGTCTTTGCAATGTTCCCACGTGGTGAGTGTCATCTGGCAGATGACAGGTTTGACACAGATAAAGTAACTTACTAAAGGCGCGCAGTGTAGTGGGTGGTGGCACTGGGATTTGGACGCAGGCAAAGGCCCTGGTCTTGGCGCCATCCGTCAGGCCATCCTGCCATTTTACCGGTTCGATACTTTGTGGGACCATTCCGCTGTGGTTCCTTGGAGATGGGAGAGCTGAGATGAGAGGTGGGTGTGGGTGTGGGTGACAGTATTTCTCTTCTTCAGAGCTGTTTCCTATTCAGATGGAAGGTGTCAAGCTCACAGTCAACAAAGGGTTGAGTAACCATTTCCAGGTGAGCCTTCCTGCCTCCAGAGGTCACCCAGCCACCCCCTGCACCTCTGCATACAACCCCCTTACTCCTCCCAAAAGGGACTGGGCTCCTTGGTTCTTGAAAAGACTCAGAGACAGTGCCAGGCTGACTTCTCCATGGGGGGTTTAGGGACCCAGAATTCAGAGATACCCCCTCCCCCATACCATCCAGGTAGAAGTGAAATGCCAGGTATGTAGTCCACCCCCAGCGCATTCTTTCTCTAAATCTCTTAATCTAGTCCAGCCACACCTCTGAGTCTTTACTCCCGGCTCCCAGCCAAGAGACGCCTGTCTTTTCCTCCTGGATAGGGAAGCCCAACAGGCAAATATCCCCCATCCCAGGCTGGAGGGGAGCTGTGCTGGAGGTGGGCTCAGCTGGGATTATTGGGGGGCGGCCTACAGCTTCATCCCCACAGCCCTCCCTCTTCTCTCAGGTGAACCACACAGTAGCCCTCAGCACAATCGGGGAGTCCAACTACCATTTCGGGGTAACGTACGTGGGGACAAAGCAGCTGAGTCCCACAGAGGTGAGGTTCTTCTTGTCATTTCATTCATTGTATCATTCTTCTAACAAGTATGTAGCCAAACACCAGAAGGCTTTGTCAGTAAGAAGCCAGAGCCGCTGAGGGTGCTATTTGGGGGGGACTGTGTCTCTCCAAGGTGCATGTAATATGGTTCATTCTTCATCCTGAACCCCTGCTCTCTGCCCAATCCTGTGTTGCATGAGGCTTTGAATGTTGAACTAGGCATTTGGACTTTCTCTAGGGGGCACTGGAGAGCCATGGAAAGATTTGAACTGGGGAAGGTCATGGTCAGATTTATGCTTTAGAAATGTCTTTCGGGATGCCCTGCAGAGGCTAGGTTAGGGGAGTGGGGGCAAAACTGGAGGCCTGGAAGGAGACGGGGGCAGGATACAGGTGGAGTTAGGAGACTGAATTCGTTAACTGGTTCCATTCAATAGATGCACTTAGTCGGCAAACCTTCATTGTACCTCCATTCTGTGTCCAGCTCTCTGCAGGGACATAGCAGTGAACGGAAGAGCTGTGGGGCTCACAGTCTAGTGGAGGGGGGGGGGCAGTCTGTTCCCGGGGAGGAACAGTCCAAGGTGGGCAGGGCTGAAATGGAACCCAAAGGCTGTGGGAGCCCAGAGGGGAGCCTAGTTCAGCCTAGGCAGTCAGGGAGAGCTTCCTGGAAGGGGGGCCTTCAAACTGAAGCTTTCTGATTCTGCGCTTTTCACCTGGGCCCATCACTTATGTACTTCCATAATGCTAGGCCTCTGACCTTTAACCTCTTACCTTACCTTACCCTCTGCCTCACAGGCATTCCCCGTGTTGGTGGGCGACATGGACAATAGTGGCAGCCTCAATGCTCAGGTCATTCACCAGCTGGGCCCCGGCCTCAGGTCCAAGATGGCCATCCAGGTGAGTGGGAGTCGAGTCACCTGCTCCCCCAGCCATCCCGAGCACCAGGCTGCCCTCACACTTCCTCCTTCCCCACAGACCCAGCAGTCCAAGTTTGTGAACTGGCAGGTGGATGGGGAGTACCGGGGTTCTGACTTCACAGCAGCCGTCACCCTCGGGAACCCAGACGTCCTGGTGGGTTCAGGTAAGAGGTGCAGGGCTGGGGGTGGGGTGGGTGGTCATAATCTAGTCCCAGCTTCACGAGCAAGTCCGTCCCCTTCTCTGTACCTCCTTTCTGCCCTCTGAAAGATGGGCACAGGCAGGAGGGGTTTTGAAACATCAGGCAGCACAGCATCGTGGGTGAGAAAGCAGATTCGAAGCCCAGCTCTGCCGCTGGCCTAGTTGCATTGTAGGCAGCTTCCGGCACCTCTGTGGGCCTCAGTTGTCTTGCCCGTAAAATTGGGCTGCCTCACAGGGCCATTGAGTAGGTCGCGTAAGTTTATGTGTGTGAAATGCTTCAAAGAGGGTCAGGCATGTGATAATGGATCCCCAGGAAATGAGCTGCTGTTATTAACTCGTGGGGCCCTAGTGCTGTTTGAGGGCACAGAGCAGCTCCCAGGGCGGCAGGTTCCACTTGCAGTTGGGAAGGAGACGCAGCTGAGATGTGGAGACTGGCGAGGAAAATTCCTTGTTTGGTTGGCTGGGGCAGGAACCATTGGGCTCTGTCTCCACCTCTAGTTTCTCCGTTGTTTTGGGGTGTGTGTGTGTGTGTGTGTGTGTGTGTGTGTGTGTGTGTTTTGTTGTTAAACCGAGGATATTTTTCCCCGTTGATTTTTAGAGAGGGAGAGAGCTAGGGAGGGGGGACAGGAAAGAGAACAAGAAACATCAATGTGAGAGAGACACATTGATTGGTTGCCAGCAAGGCCGGGGATCGAACCTGCAACTCAGGTATCTGCCCTTGACTGGGAATAGAACCCTTGGATCCGAGGGCTGGTGTTCTAACCATTGAACCACCAGCCGGGCTTTTGTGTGTGTGTTTGTTTTGTTTTTTGTCTCTGGGTGTCTGCCTTTGGTTTCTTTACATGTATTTAGTGGATAGTTATTGATCATGTACATGTGTATTCTAGGCACAGAGGATAAGATGCTGGACAAAGGAGAGTTAAATCTGCCTGTGGGAGCTCCCATCTTAGTGGAGGCAAACCCAGGTAAAGCAGTACATACGGAAATGGTGTCAGGTGATGGAGATGAACAGAAAGATTCGGGTCTCAGGAGGGTTGGATGGAGTCCTCAGAGATGGCCTCATTACTTAGATGGTATTTGAACAAAGACTGAGGGCAGGCGCGAGGGTTCCAAGTAGATATGTGGGAAAGGAGCTTTTCAACTAGAGGAAACAGCAAGTGCAAAGGCACTGAGGCAGGACCCTTGACTGGAACATAGAGGAGAGTGGCTGCAATGGATGAAGAAGGAGGGTGAGTGTGAGGGCTAGGGGTCAGGGACCAAATCACACAAGGCTTTGTGAAAGTTTGGTCTTAACTCTGGATGTGGCGGGGGCCACCGGAGGCACTTGATAAGGACAGGATGTGACTTGGCTTCTAACAGGATCCCTTGTGCTGACAGGTGAAGGACAGATGGAAAGGGACCCACTGCAGGGGCAGTGGAGGGGGTGAGACGTGCTCGAGTCCGGGTGTGCTTTAAATGTGGAGCCGACGGAGTTTGCTAGTGGATTGGGTTTGGGAGATAGAAGAGAGGATCCAGACGACTCCTGAGTTTTGGGCTTGAGCAGCTGGAAGGATGGAGTTGGTGATTCCTGCCTTTGATCGGTCATGAGCGTGGGCTCCGGGGCAGTGAGTCCTGAGGGCCTTTGTGAAAGCGGCGCCGGGAGCCTTGGGAGGGCCCGGGAGCGCTCCTGCCTTCTGCCTGCCGGAGGCGAAGGAGCCTCTCGGAGGAGGCATCGCCTTTGAGCTTCCAAAGGAAGAGGAGGAGCTGCCCTGGCAGGAGAGGGCGAGCAGCTGGAAAGGGGAGGGAGGGGAAGGCCATGCAGGAGCTGGGGAAGCTGGGCATGAGAGGCCCCTTAGGTGAAGCTTCGTCCGTGGGGGGAATGCGGGGCCTTGGGCAGGAAGAAACATTTTCTGTCCCCTTCTGACCTCTGATGGCATCACCCCCGCTGCTCACACACCCACTGCAGTTGGGTCATGTGAGTTTTTCTGACACTTCCTGGAATCGCTGTGTTCTTTCTACCCCAGGGCCTTTACACATGTACACACTTTTTACTGATTTCAGAGAGGAAGGGAGAGAGAGAAGCATCCATGATGAGAGAGAATCATTGATTGGCTGCCTCCTGCACATCCCCTCCTGGGAATTGAGCCCACAACCTGGGCATGTGCCCTGACCGCGAATCGAACCGTGACCTCCTGGTTCATAGGTCAACACTCAACCACCGAGCCACACCGGCCGGGGCTTTTCTCTGGCATTGACGTGGCTGAATAGGTCTCTGGGCACACATCACCCTCACCAACAGACCTCCTGTGACTAGAGTGTACCTATGTCTGTCGCATTGCCTCACCCTGTCCCGTAGTCTTTATGGCACTTCCCTCTGAAATTGTCTCACTCTCTATTACCTGTCTGTCTCCTACGCTAGGATGTCAGCTCTTTCAGGCCAGGGACTTGCCTGCTGTATGCCAGCGCCTGGGGCCGTGCTGGGGCCAGAATCGGTGCCCAGGAAACTGAGCAAAGGCGTGAGCAGTGTGATGGCAGGTCCCATCCGTTCCTCAGCCTTTGGTCAAGCCCTGAGCATGCCATGTGCATCTTCTCCTGCCTTCAGTTCCAGGCGCTGGGAATAGAGCAGGAAGGCAATAGCTCCTGGCGCCTCTGAACAGCCCTGTGGGGTAGGTGCTGCCATTGTCCCCATCTTACTGAGGCCCAGAGAGGGGAAGCGATTCCCAGAGGACGCAGCAGGTCGGACTCCAGAGTCCATGCTCTTCTCTCTGGTACCAGCACCTCCTTCCCCCACACATGCTCCCCGCATTCACTTTTTGTGCTCCCAACACTGGCCTCCCAGCCCCTCCCCCTCCCCCTCAGACTCATAAAAACAGGACCTACTGGTCCAGGTCACTGCTGAGCACAGGAGTAACTTACCACCGACAGCTTGGATTGAGCCTCAGTTTCCTCATTTGTCACAAGAGCACTATAGCAGTGACCACCTCTCACTGAAGGATCCAGCAGGAGCGCTAAGCTCCAGGCCAGGGGTGTGGGTAGGGCTCACTCTGTGTGTCTCAGTGCCACCCCACAACGGGCGGAAGTGTCTGTGTTTTTGTTTTTTGAGGTATCTGTTTTTATGGCCCCCGTTTCACAGATGAGAAAACAGGCCTGAGTGAAATCAAGTTGCCTGGACTCCGAGGAGCTGGAACCTGAATCACGGCCTAGTTCAAGGGCCCGTGTTCTTACCTGGTTCCCGCCCCATGGCCTCGGCTCCTCAGGAGCTTCTGTGTCATCCGAAGCACCTAGTGTGTGGGACACAGCAGGGGCGGAGACACCCCTCCTGCCCTCGCAGGGCCCCGGGGCCGGAGGGAGAGACATTGGCCTTTAAGCAAATGATCACACAGTGGCTGGCTTGCTGTTGGGAGCAGTCCTGCTCAGGAAAGCTCAGGTCGCTATGAAAACTTGGAACAGGTGGCCAGCTGTCTCACCTGGAGTGACAGAGACCGCCCCCCTGAATGGCCTTGTCTGTCCGAGCGAGGGAGGGGGAAGGGAAGGTGCTGGCACTGCACGCGGGGGGCAGTGCAGAAAGAAGGCCTGTCCGGCGGGGGCCGAGAACCACCTTCCCTTCAGGTTCTTCCCTGGGCCATTCCTGCCCCAGGTGACTTCCCCAAGGAATCCTGGTGTGGCCCCAGCCGAGCAGGGCAAAGGTCTGGGGGTGGGAGCCTAAACCTGCCCCTGCCCAGCAGGTTTGGGAGGTGGATCAGGAGACGGGACTTCTTTCCCAGGTTGGCAGCTCTGCCCCTTGCCAGAGGCCTGCTCTTTGGTCTCACAAACCTGACCCACTTTCTCTCCTCGCGGGATTTGGACTCACTGGGTTCTTCATGGCTGCTGTAGACCCTGCGGAATGAATAGCGTCCAGATGAGCTGCTGGTCTCAGCAGAGCTCTGGGAGGAAGAGCGCCCTGGGCCACATTGGCCGCGGGCCAGAGGCCCAGGATATGCGCTTGGGGAGCAGGGAAGGGAGTGCGGCATGGAAACAGCCAGGTCCCACGGGGCACGTGGGGACTGGGAGTGAGACCAGTAGTGAAGACCACAGGATTTGAGTTCCCATACACTCCTGTGTTCTCGATGATGGCAGGAGTGGTGGAAGCGGGGGACCAGAGCGGGGTGAGCGCCAGAGTCCCCTGGGGATGATGGCAGCGTAGATGCACGTGTGGCCGGCTGTGTTAGGGACGAGGAAGTGGCTGTTTGGAAGGTGGGGCCAAGCCCCATGGGGCCTTGCAGCTGTGCTGTAAGGAGCCAGGATCAGGGCACGGGAGCCGCACAGGTTCTGAGCAGGGCGAGGACGGGGTGGAGTCGGCGCTTTAGCAGGATCCCTCTGTGAGTTGCTGGGAGAGGGTGAGGCTCAGGCAGGCCAGGGAGGAGGGTGGAGCTGGGGGTCAAGTGACAAGGCAGGCCCAGGAGATGGGAGGAGGGATAGCTGGAGAGAGGTTCAGGGGTCACACAGCCCTCAGTCCCAGCAGTTGGCAGGCCTGAGAGGCCAGTGAGTTTTAGGCCCCTCTGTGACTCTAGGCCACAGGTGGGGGGTGTCCAGCCCCTGGGCCATATAAGGCCCAAGAATCATTCGCTCTGGCCCTGGCAAGGCATTAGGGGTGAGTTAATTCAATGTTTGACCAAATATAGCCGACGAATTATTTTAAAATATATTTTTATTGATTTCAGAGAGGGAGAGAGAAAAACCTCAATGATGAGAGAAAATCATTGATCGACTGCCTCCTGCACACCCCCTCTCAGGATTGAGGCCCCAAATCGGGCATGTGCCCTGACCAGGAATCCAACTGTGACCTCCTGATTTATAGGCCAATGCTCAACCACTGAGCAACTCTGGCTGGGTACCAGGCTAAATTTTAAGTTGATAATTTTATGTGACCTGCGAATGATGTTATAAATATCCAAATGGCCCTTGGCACAAAAAGGTTCTCCACCCCTGATCTAGACAGTCACTTTTATTCTGTGGGCCTCAATTTCCCTCGATTGAATGAGGATGTTCTGGCCAGAGGTGTGCTGGTAATGGTTTAATGCCGGCTCGGGGCTGATTGTATCATCTGCTTGTTGTGAAGAAGTGCACACAGTGGCTCAGTGAGCCCACCCATGACCCCAGCCTCCCCAGAAGACACCACCAGGGGCCTGGCCATGAACTGTTGGCTTCCCTTAGCCCAGTGGTCGGCAAACTGCGGCTCGAGAGCCGCGGTTTGTCACTCTGTTGACTAATGAGTTTGCCGACCACTGACCTAGACTCTCGATTCCAATAATTACAGGCTGTTGTTGTTCCTTGTGATTAAGCCCCTATCCCAGTGGTCGGCAAACTTATTAGTCAACAGAGCCGCAGTTTGCCGACCACTGCCTTAGCCCCACTGGCAGCCCCTTCCCAGGTGTGCCCACTCACTGATCGTGCCCCCCGCCCCCATTTCTGCCCCGCTCCCATGGCCACTTCGAGTCTGTGCATCTGATTTTCTTTGAGAAGCAGCAGCATGCTCTGTCCTGTCCCTGCTTTCCCCTACGGGGTCCTCCTGTTTCCTGTTGGGTTACATGACCTCACGGCCTGTCTGCTCAGTCTTGGTGGGTTTCTCTGCAGAGACTTCCATTCCTCTTTGCCCTCTGCTTCCCTGTAGGTGTCTTGTCTGTTTCCCTGTCCCTCCCTCTGTCTCCCCCCAGTTCTTCCCCTCCTATAAGATCACATGTGTGCGGGCTGCTCCCCTGGGCTCTAAAGACGGGCATGAATGAGTCTCAGCCCGTGGCTTCAGGAATGCAGCCCAGCAGTGGAGAGCCATCTGTTAGCAAACACTCCCGGGGGCCTCCAGGGTCCCGGCTGCCGAGGGGCAGAGGGTCAGTCCTGGTGAGCACTGGGCGCGCTCTGCGCTGTGCCCACACCCACTCCTTTAGGCGCCTTTACTGAGCAGTGACACCGTGGCCTGCAGGTCCAGCTGAGTGGTGGGCTGCAGTGCCATTGGCACCCTGAGGGGTGCTCTCGCTGACCCTCCACTCCTGCCAGTCCCAGCGGCAGAGTGGTTCTCACTCATTTTGTGACCGTGGGTGAGGGGCTTCACTCCCTCGGCCTCTTCTGTAAATGGTGGCGATTGATTGCCGGCTACACAGGGCTGTGCAGACCAATGAGGTCCCACGGGGTCTGGGAGACTGACCTCACTCACCCTGTGAACTCCATGGAACAGCAGGTGGGAGGCCTGAGGGCGGGCCCTGAGCCTCCGGCAGGGGCCTGCCTGCCGGGCCCCCTGGAGCAGGAGTCTGGCCCAGCACCCTGGCCGGGCAGAAACTGACCACCAAGCCCAGGTGACACCTGCCATCTCACCCACAGGAATCCTCGTGGCCCACTACCTCCAGAGCATCACGCCGTGTCTGGCACTGGGCGGAGAGCTGGTCTACCACCGGCGGCCTGGGGAGGAGGGTACTGTCATGTCTCTAGCTGGGAAGTACACGTGTGAGTCTGGGGCCCGAGGGTAGGAGTGGGGCTGGGCCTCGGACTCCTGGGTCTGAGGGAGGGGTCCTGGGTTCTCATGTCCCCTTGGTAACCCACCCCCACCCCCACACGGCTCTCTTACAGTGAACAACTGGTTGGCGACAGTAACGTTGGGCCAGGCGGGCATGCACGCAACATACTACCACAAAGCCAGTGACCAGGTGAGCTGGCCCAGAGACCGGCTGCAAGGGCGCACTTCCAGGCTTGGGTTGCCCGGGGCGTGTGTGCCGGGAGCCCAGTCGGGGATGCTGACTCTGTTGCCCTGGCCCCTCCAGCTGCAGGTAGGCGTGGAGTTTGAGGCCAGCACAAGGATGCAAGACACGAGTGTCTCCTTCGGGTACCAGCTGGACTTGCCCAAGGCCAACCTCCTCTTCAAAGGTACAGGCCTCAGTTTCCCCACATGGAAAACAAGACGAGAGGTGACGACTCTGAGTGGGTGTAGGCCAAGGAGATGGTGAAGGGCATCATGCCGGGACTCTTGAGGGCCTCCCAATCACCCGGGAACGCTTGCTGAGGTGGGGCCTGGGCCTAAGCTTTGTCCCTACTACATTCCTCACACACACACACACACACCCCCCCCCCAGCCAGCACCCCTCTCCCATCTCTGCGCTCGGCCCTCTTTTTCCTTTTTCCGTAAGTGGAAGGCAACTGGAGCACATCCAGCCTCCCCACTCTTCACATTAGTGGGAACGAGGCTCCTGGAGGCTGTAGTCACTACCAGACCCCCCTCCAGCTGCCTGCCTCGTCCTGGTGTCGAGGTTTAAGTCTCCTCTTGGACCTCAGTGGTTCTGAAGTGGAGGGTATGAAGACACCCCGAAGGCCGCTGCTGCCGGCAGAGATGAGGCCCAGGGGTTTCTGCGCCTCTAGCCTCTCAGCCCTTGCTCTTGCAGAGGCTGGGTTGGGGTTCCAGCTCTGCCCCCGTGAAGCGAGTGAGCCTCCCTCCCACATGGGGGAGCACCAGCAGGTGCACATCGCCAGGCTCTAGTGAACGAGCCCGGGGACAGTCAGTCTTTTAATATAAATATGTTTTTTATTGATTTCAGAGAGGAAGGGAGAGGGAGATAGAAACATCAATGATGAGAGAGAATCATTGATTGGCTGCCTCCTGCACGCCCCCCACTGGGGATCGAGCCCGCAACCTGGGCATGTGCCCTGAACAGGAATCAAACCAGTGACCTCTTGGTTCCTGGGTCGACGCTCAACCGCTGAGCTACACCTGGCTGGGCCAGTTCAGTCTTTCATTCAGCGGACACTGAGCGCCCACTGTGCCCGAGTTGTGCCGGGGGTGCTGGGACCGCCTGTCCTCACAGGGATCACACGGGAAGGACAGACTCATCCATCCTCAAGAGCAAGGACTGGGTGTGAACAGGACTGAATGGGGGATCCCAGCGGGGGGTGGGGGCTCCCTGAGCGGAGGGGAAACGAGCCGGTTGCTTCTAGGGCTGCAGTACTTGGGGCGCAGGAAGAGGTTTCTGGGAACAGCGTGGTCACAGGCCTGGAAGCCCGCAGTCTGGCGGTGTCTGATGTGGCCTGGAGCACGACTCCACCGAGACAGTGGGAGGCCGGCACAGGGCTCTCAGCGCAGCTGTCTGCCCACAGGCTCCGTGGACAGCAACTGGATCGTGGGTGCCACGCTGGAGAAGAAGCTGCCGCCCCTGCCCCTGACGCTGGCCCTCGGGGCCTTCCTGAATCACCGAAAGAACAAGTTCCAGTGTGGCTTTGGCCTCACCATCGGCTGAGCCCCTCCTGGCTCCTGCCTCCCACTCCCTCCCTCCTCGAGATTCCCCCTGCTCCTCCCCCGACAGAGGGGAGACCTACGCGCCCCTCCCTCTCCCTTCCCTCCCTCCTTGGTGGTCAGGGGGGGCAGCGGAAAGGAGGGGGCCATCACCCCAGCAGCTGAGGGGGGAATTCTAGAACCACGGGCGCTTCAGGATTCGGAGCACCGGGGGCTGTGTGCCCAGTGGACCTGGGGCCCAAAAGGGGTTCTGGGATCGAGGGGCACGCCAGATTCTGAGCACCAGGGGCAGAGGCTGCCAGACAACCTCAGGGAGGTGTTGGGGCATCACCACCACCACCCCCAAAGATCTTGGGGCCCCGCCCCGAGGGGGCAGCAAGAAGAGGAGCTTCCCCGTCCCAGGTCTGCCCCCACCCACTTCCCCATCCACTCCTCGGTATAAATCATGTTTATAAGTTATGGAAGAACTGGGACATTTTACAGAAAAAGAAAAACAAACAAAAAATATACATGAGAAAAAAACCCAAAATGGGAGGCCTGGTTTTCCTACCTCTGGCCCTCGGTTCATTCCATCCGGCCTGATCTTCCTATGGTGGCCACATGGGGGTGCCCCAGGGCTGGGGTATGGAGGGTGATGCAGAAAGGGAGTCAATCCTGGCGACCGGGAGCCCAACTTGGGGAAGGGCCTGGGCCAGGATCACAGCCTCCCTGGGACATCACATCCGGGAGGGGGTGGTCTTGTGGTCACCGGTCCCGCTTGGCCTGGCCAGAGGCTGCAGGGGACTTTGTGCCTTCGGGGGTGAAGCAACAGGAGTGGTGCTGTCAGTGTGAGGGTGGGAGGCTGCGAGCTGGAATGCGGGGAGGGGGTGCTTTCCAGATTCCCAAAAGGGCAGATGTTAGGACTTCCTGCTAGGGAGGCCAGAGGTTTCCTGAAGAATACAGGCAGCTGGGAACATTTCAGAATCACTATCTGACAAAGAACAAAAGGTAAATTGCACTTACTCAAAAATTGTAAAAACACTTGTGCTTTAAAGGGCACCAAGAAAAAGAACTCATACGACGGGGAAAATATTTGCAAGTCTAATCCATGATAAGGATGGTGACGACAAAATTAACGGGAGAAGGGCATGAGTTTAGGGTTGAGGGGGGCGGGTTGGGTCACCTGTGTCTCCGGTATCTGATGCTGGGGAGATCAGTTGGCCCGCCTAGGGCTCAGGTAAACCCCTGACTCCGTAAGGGAACTGAAAACCCTGTCTGCCACCACACACCTCGGGTTTGGGGAGAAGTCGCTGAGCAGAAAACTTACTGCCTGGAAAGCCGCAACACGCATCCCTGTCCACACCTGAGACCAAGCGGGCCCGGGGAGGCCCCCTTCCTGTCCCCATGGAATCCAGTTCCAGTTCTCCCTGTGTGGCCTCACCATCTGTCTAACTTTGTGAAGTAACAGCTGTAGGGAGGTGAGTGCTGCAGCTCGCAGCCAATCGCAGCGGTGAGGTCTAGGATGAGACCCGGAGTGCAGAGGTACTCGACGTGTTGGCCGTTTCCTTATAATATTGATGAGATGCTGTAGGAACTGAACTGAACTTGTTTGTACCAACTAGCCCCTGGTAAAGTTAGCTTGTAAACATTTTGCCGCAGTTCCAAGGACCGTCTATTGATGAGGTTACATGAGGACGTATGTAGCTTCTTGCATCACTGGCTGATGGTGTAAGTGCAGTTGTTTCCCCCGTTATGTGGACCAGAGACTGGGTGTTCAGACAGGCTTGGTCATTTGCCCAAGGTCACACACAGCTGGCAAGGGGCAGCCCAGAGCCGGGCTGGGCAGTTTGGTTCCAGAGTCTCCAGCCCTAACGGCAGCATGAAAGCTCCACGCCTGTGGAGGCAGGACATTTGGGCAGCTGGAATCCACAGTGCTTGTGCTGGACTTTGAATTGACTCATCTGTGCCCAAGGTCACAGCCAAAGAGGGAAGTCGGCTAAGACCCAGGTTCCATTCTCAGCCTAGGCTTTCAGCAGAGGCCTCACACTGTCCCCCACCCTCCCATCTCACTTCTGCCACCAGTTCTCTTCTCCCTCAGACCCAGGAATCCAAGCCCCAGCCCCCTCCCCAAATGTTATTCATCAGTGGCTACCGGCTCCTTCCCCTTCCATGCCCCGCCCCACAGAATTGAGGAGGGCGCCTGAGTTTCTGGGTGAGATGTCACCTCCCCTCCTGGGGGCTGGGGGCATCCCAGAGCCTCCAAGCCCCACCTCCTTCCCCCTCCTTGCTGTGTGAAGGGGAGAACAGCCCACCTCGTGACTAGGGGCTGGCCCAGCTCGCCCTAGCCCTGGAGGAGTGGGCGGGGCAGGGGGAGCCCTATAATTGGAGGAGTCTGGGATCCCTGAGTCCTACTCAGCCAGAGCGGAGAGAAGGACCGGTTGCTCAGGAGTCGGTGAGAAGCAGAATCGGGGGCACAGAGACCAGCTCAGGGCCTCTGTGGGGAACAAGCTGGGAGGGAGGGGGTGACCGTCCTATGTCTGAGTCAGAAAAAGCAGGATCTGGGGATGAGTCTGGAGGTGGGGGGCTGGACCTTGGGGAGGCGGGGGCGGGAGCCACAGAGGCATCCCAAATCAGCCAGAAGGGCTAGAAGGTGGGGTGGGGGGAGCATCGACCTGTGGAAAAACCAGATGAGCCAGCGAAAGAGCCCACAAATTGTCATCCATTTATTGAGCACCTACTGGGTGTCCCCTTCATCCTCAGACTTCCGCTCAGGGTGGTGGCAGGGTAGCTAGAGTATTGGCTGAAGGAGGACTTTTAAATGATTAAATTAGCTAATATGTGGGAGAATGGCCCTTAGGTGTGAAGATGGAGCTTAGAATGTGAAGGGAGAGCAAGGAATGCGAGCCTGGATTTAGAATGCCCAGTTGGGCTCACATGGAGCTCAGGGAGGAGGGGTGAGTGGAATTTGAACCCTGGGAGAGGAGGATGGAATTTTGGCCGGAGCGACCTGGGGGATGAGGAGATAGGAGAAGACAATGAGGAAGTTAGACAATAGTAAACGTTTGGGATGGGATTAGGAAGATGCAGGTCTGGGGTTGAGTGAGGCCTTAAAGTCCAAGACCCAGTGGGTGGGGCTCTAAGTGGGAGGAGCCCCCACTGGCTATTGATTGACAGTTTCTCCTTCCCCCAGACTGACGGCACTGAAGATGAAGGTTCTGTGGGCTGCGTTGGTGGTCACACTCCTGGCAGGTAGGGGATGGTGCTTGCTCAGGTTCCCTGCCCCTGCCCCCTCCCATCCTCACCTGTTCCCCCTGATCCCCTCCATCCCTGGCCCTTCTGCTGGTCTCTCTCTTGAGAGGAGGCCCACGTCTGAGCCCTCTTCTGACACTCGCTGGCTCTGAGCAGCTGTGTTACTCTCAGGGCCTCACTGTTCCCATCCTTACAATAGGAGTTCTAACAGTTTCTAATGCATTGTTGTCAGGCAGATAGCGAGGGCCACATAAATGTCAGCTGTGATTATCTTTACTCTCCATCACCCCGCACGGAGCACACACCACAGACACTCAGTGAATGCTTGTCCAGTGAGGGAACAGACTGGCCGTCCTTCCACACACACACACCCCCCTACCCATCAGTGCTCTAAAGAAGCACAAGAGCATTTGTGAAGCACCTACTGTGTGCTTGAAGAGGGCAGGGGACCTTGATGGCCATGCACTTGCTCCATGCAGGATGCCAGGCCAATGTGGAGGAGGAGGTGAAGCTGGCACCGGAGCCAGAATGGTGGCAGGCCAACCAGCCGTGGGAGCAGGCGCTGGGCCGCTTCTGGGATTACCTGCGCTGGGTGCAGACGCTGTCCAACAAGGTGCAGGAGGAGCTGCTCAGCACCCAGGTCTCCGAGGAGCTGTCGTGAGTGTCCCGCCCTGGCCCCTGGCCCTCCTGGCGGGCAGTTCCTGTCTGGAACTCCTCGGGGGTCTGTTCATTTCTTGCTTCCTCTTGCCATTTTGAATGCTTGGCTGACCTCTCTCTGATTCTCCTCATCTCTTCCTGTCCCTGATGTTCCCTTCTGTCTCCCAACATCCTTCTAGCCCATCTGCTCATCTCTGCTCCTGGCTGTCTCTGTCCCCTCCTCTTGGCCTCTCCCTCGTTTGGGTCTCTCTGTCTCTGTCTCTGTCCCCTTCTTGCCCTCCCCCACCCCACCTTTCCCCTTTTTCTCTCCACACACACGCCCTCCCGCCCTCTCCGCCTACAGGATGCTGATGGAGGAGACCATGAAGGAGGTGAAGGCCTACAAGGAGGAGCTGGAGACGCAGCTGACCCCCATGACCCAGGAGACGCGTGCCCGCCTGTCCAAGGAGCTGCAGGCAGCGCAGGCCCGACTGCAGTCGGACATGGAGGACGTGCGCACCCGCCTGACGCAGTACCGCAACGAGGTGCAGACCATGCTGGGCCAGAACTCCGACGACTTGCGGGCCCGCCTGGCCTCCCAGCTGCGCAAGCTGCGCAAACGGCTGCTCCGCGACGCCGAGGACCTGCAGAAGCGCCTGGCGCTCTACCGCGTCGGGGCCCGCGAGGGTGCGGAGCGCGGGGTCGGCGTCATCCGCGAGCACCTCTTGCCGCTGGTGGAGCAGGGCCACATGCGGGCCATCACCGCCAGCCAGCCACTGCGGGAGCGGGCGGAGGCCTGGAGCCAGCGGATGCGCGGAAAGCTGGAGCTGATGGGCACCCGGGCCCGCGACCGCCTGGATGACATGCGCGACCAGATGGAGGGGTTGCAGGCCAAGGTGGAGGAGCAGGCCAACCAGATGCGCCTGCAGGCCGAGGCCTTCCAGGCCCGCCTCAAGGGCTGGTTCGAGCCCCTGGTGCAAGACATGCAACGCCAGTGGGCCGGGCTGGTGGAGAAGGTGCAGTCGGCCTTGGGCACCAGCGCCAGCCCCACCCTGGCGCCCATCGAGAATCAATGAGTGCTGGCCCCACGCCTGGTGGGCCCCACTCCCCTCTCCCAGCCTGCAGGGGCCCTGTCCCTGCCCCCACTGCCCCCCTGGGGGGCCCTGGCTTAATAAAGGCTCAGCAAACTTCACAGCAGCTGCAGGGCATCTGAGTGATTTCTTACCGCCCCAGCCTCAGTTCTCCTTCCCCACACGGTCCTGTCCCCTCTGAATGTGTGTCCCTGTCTTTGTCTCCTCTTTTGACTCTGTCTCTGCGTCCTCCTGTCCCCTTCTGGGGTTTTCACCTTTCTGTCTCTGCCGCCCTCTCTCTCCTCTGCCTCTCTCCATTCTGTCCCTGAGACATGGTTCTGGAACAAACCCTCCCTGGGGTACATCCTGCAGTTACTACCAGGGGCGGAAGCAACCTGAGCCCGTGTCTGCCCAGCTTCGTCACACCTGCTTCATAGAGTTGTCGGGACTCAGAAGACCTGGAACCACTGCCACTATTAAGTCATCTTTATTCCCCTCTTTGTCTCTCCCCTTTCTCCATCCAGCCTTACCTGGGTCTGCCTCCAGGCCCCTCCGGGCCTCTGTGTACTGAGAGGCCTCATTTTTCCGGCTTCCTGATTCCCTCCACCTCTATCTTTTCTCTCCCCACCTCCGTTTCTCTTGTCCCAGCCCAGCTTCTCCCCGCCCCCCATCTTCCTCCCTGAGGCTCTGTCCTCTCCGCCATTCTGTTTCACTCGAGCCCTCTGCCCCTCTCCTTCCCTCTGGGTTCACAGCCCTTCACTCTGAGCTGTGCTTCTTGTCCCCAGCCCTCACTCTCATTCCTTCCCTCCTGGTCGCTGGGTCCTGGCTGGAGGGAGAAGGGAGAGGAACCTCTGGGAGGGTCTGCACAGCCCCTGGAAGCCGGGGCTGGAGGTGGAGTTGGAGCCGCGGGTGCTCTCCTCTCCCACCCTCGGTTCTCAGAGCGGGGAGCAGGGCTCCACCACAAAGGCCAGGCCAGGGCTTGAGCTTGTGTTTGCAGGCGGCCTGCATGTCGACTCACCCAGGGCTGATCGAGGAGGGGAGGGTCAGTGAGCTCGAAGGCCGGGGGCCTCCTCCCAGCCAAGCCTGGAGCTGAGCTGGGCCAAACCCTCTCAGAGCCTCAGTTTCCCCAGATGGCAATGAGGGAGGACACATCAGTCTCCCATCTGAAGAGACGAATTTTGAGTTCTCATGCATGAACACACCTGAGCAGGGAGGGGTTCCGACTCACTGCAGCCCCAGGCAGTTCTAAGAGGTGGGACAGCCCAGCCAGTGTGGTTCAATGAGTGTCGACCCAGGAACTGAGAGGTCATGAATCGATTCCTGATCAGGGCGGGCTCCATCGCTGGTGGGGGGCAGCCAATATGTTTCTGTCTCTATCCCTCTCCCTTCCTCTCTAAAATCAATAAAAACAGCCCTAGCCGGTTTGGCTCAGTGGATAGAGGCCTGCGGACTGAAGGGTCCCGGGTTCCATTCCTGTCAATGGCACATGCCCAGGTTGTGGGCTCAATCCCCAGTAGGGGGTGTGCAGGAGGCAGTCGATCAATGATTCTCTCTCATTGATGTTTCTATCTCTCCCTTCCTCTCTGAAATCAATAAAAAAAAATATATTTTTTTAAATCAATGAGCCCTGGCTGGTTTGGCTCAGTGGATAGAGCGTCGGCCTGCGGACTGGGGGGTCCCGGGTTCGATTCCGGCCGGGGGCACATGCCCGGGTTGTGGGCTCGATCCTCGGTGGGGGGTGTGCAGGAGGCAGCCAATCAATGGTTCTCTTCTATCATTGATGTTTCTATATCTCTCCCTCTCCCTCTCCCTTCCTCTCTGAAATCAATAAAGAAATATATTTTAAAAATAAAAATCAATGAAAACATTTTAAAAAACGAGGCGGGACAAGGGCTGGGAAGGAGCTTCGGGAACAAAGGCTGGCAGAGGGTGCGGCGGGCTGAGTGGGGGCTGACCCCAGCAGGGATCTGGAGAGACAGCCTGGAGTCTGGGAAGGGGGGGACAAAGAGCACCCCCACACTTAGCCCTCACTGCGCCTTTGGATGTTCTTGGCTGGTCCTCGGTTTCCCCACTGTAACCGAATATCCCTATAGTTGGGGTGAGGATGCGACTGAAGACGCAGAGCTGTTCTACTCTCGCGGGGCCGGACACGGAGGGGGCAGGCATTCGGGTGGGAGTCTGGGGAGCGCTGGCTCACGAGGAAAGCAGGTGCCTGGGAAGAGGGCTCGGCTGGGGCTGACAGGCGGGAAGCTGCTGAGCTGGCCAGAGGGGTGTTGCAATCTTGCCAGGATCCGGCTCTGCTCTGCGTCCCTTTCACAACCATCCCCCTCACCCCCGGGCTGACACGTGGTTGTGGGGGCACAAGGCCAGCCAACCTAGAGTCTGGGGCCCGGGGCCACCCTCCCCTGAGCTGCCAGGGGTCACTGACGGTCAAAGGCAGCTGAGAAGAAGGGAAGAAGCACCGGACTCCAGCCTCGGGGGACAGATGTAGAGCGGGGGTGGGGGCGGGGAGACAGCGGGGCTTGGTGCCGGGAGGGGCCGGGAGGGTGAAGAAGAGCCGTGGAGTGTTTCCAGGGCCCCTGGAGGCCTGGAGGTGGGGTGGCAACGCGAGGGCGTGGCGCCTGGCGGGATGATGGAGGCCCCGGAGCCTGGCGGGGGGGGGGGGGGGGCTGCGTGGTTTAGACAGGCTGGAAAGACCCCGCCCCAAGAGCTGGGTTGGGGACTGTGAAGTTAGGACCCCAGGGAGGCCTGGGATATGTCAGATGCAAGGAGATGGGGAGCTTGAAGGGCTAGTGCAGTGGTTCCCAACGTGGGGCACGCGCCCCACACGGGGGCAATTTGATTTTTTTTAGGGGGGCAATTTGAGAATGAGTTATTAACAGTGAACTTTTTGCATTTCGTATGGTTCTAGGGGCCTCAGATACAGCATATAAGTATATATTGTGACATATTTGTGCATTTAAGATCTCTATTATGTTTTGAAACTTTATTTGCTATTTTTTCATATCACTTTATAGTATTATTATTTTTTTTACAATTTCTTGGTGATTTCTTCCTCAGTCCTTCAACTGTCCTTTTGTTCTTTCATTTTTCTCTTTCATGGATGCCATGTTCTTTGGAAGCTTGTTTAGACCAAGTTCATGGCCTTTTAGGCTTCCTCCACGGGAATAGGAGCTCACTTTTTGAATAGTAAGAAGTATATGGCCCCAGCCGGTTTGGCTCAGTGGATAGAGCGTCGGCCTGCGAACTGAAAGGTCCCAGGTTCGATTCCGGTCAAGGGCACATGCCTGGGTTGTGGGCTCGATCCCCAGTGAGGGACTTGCAGGAGGCAGCCGATCCATGATTCTCTCTCATCATGGATGTTTCTATCTCTTTTTCCCCTCTTCCTTCCTCTCTGAAATCAATGAAAATATATAAATAAATACATACATACATACATACATACAAAACAAGTCAATCATTAAAAAAAAAAAAGAAGAAGAAGTATATGTCACAGGGGGCATCAGGATTTTAGGGATGCTTAGGTGGGGCATGGCCAAAGAAAGGCTGGGAGCCACCGGGCTAGTGTGAAGGGAGGGGGTGTGGGTGGACCCCACAGACATGGAGCAAGAGTTGTTTGAGCTGAAGAGGCTGAGAAGAGGGAGGGGATGGGAGAGGTGTCCTGGGGTGAGTGGGGTGACTAAGTAGCAGTCACTGAGAGACCCCCTGAGGCTGGGAGGCTGTGTGAAGCAGGAGGGGAGGGGCAGGAAGCCCGCTGAGGTCCCCACACTCGGGGGGATCTGGAGGGAAAGGTAATGAGCTGCGGGAGGCTTCGGGCTGAGGGACTTACCTGTGTCCCACCTGGCGCCCATCCCCACCAGCCAGGGGTGTACGGGACGTACGAGGAGAAGGTGTTTGGCACAGGGAGGCAGGCACCAGGGGAGGCCCAGGGGGAGGGAGAGGAACCTGCCCCGCCCCCGCCCCGGACCATAAAGGCCAGGCCAGCCTGGGACCTGCTACCCTTTGCTGTCCAGCAACTGAATCAGGTTGGTGCTCGGCGCCCCAGAGGGACCCTCCACACACCAAGAGCACAAGGAAAGGGGGGAGGAACCTGGGGGGGAGGGGCGAGGCGCCACTGATCACCCCACCCCACCTCTCCCTCCAGAGTGCCCTCGGTCCGGCCCAGCCATGAGGCTCATCCTGTCACTCTCCGTCTTGGCGGTGGCTCTGCTGATGGTTTTGGAAGGTAAAAGTGGGTGGGATGGGAGAATCTGGGGCTTGGGATTGGGGAGCATGAAGCTGCCAAGGGGCCTGGGATCCAGGCGTAGAGGACCCTTGAGAGCTTGGGGCGCCTCCGGTGCCCTGGTTCCCCAACTGCCCACTGATCACCCCCACTACCACCCGGCCCAGTGGGTCCTTGGGGGTCCTCTCAGCAGGTGGCAATCCTCCGCAGCTTGAACACCATCTGGTCCCCCCAGGACCCTCCCCTCCCATCCTAACACCATGATCCCCAAGAATCACATCCAAGAGTCTCTTTTTCCGTCCCTGGAAGCTCATCCTCTCTTCTGGGCAGGCCCAGCTCCGGCCCAGGCCGACTCCAGCATCCCGGAAGATCTGAAGAAGTTTGGGGACACCGTGAAGGAGAAGGTCCTGGCAGCCGTTGACAAAGTCAAAGAGATCGACTTTTCTAAGGCCTGGTCAGGACCCTTCCCAGGGTGTGGGAGGACGGAGCGGGGGCGGGAGGGGGTATCAATGAACAGACTAGGGAAAAACCGACAAAATCCCTGTGGTCACACAGTTGGATCTCAGGGTGCTCAGACTTGGGGGTCAGGTTTCCTGACCCTCCCAGCCAGCCACACCGGAGAGATGGTGCTGGGTGGTGGTGGTGAAGGATCCAAGCTTGGGGGTTGGACAGATCTGGGTCCATAGGCTGGCAAAGACTCACTACTCCCTGTGTGAGCACGAGCCTCAGTTTCCTCATCTGTAAAATGGGTGGTTCTGAGGGGAAGGCCGCTAGAGCCCTTGCAGAGCGCCTGGCACATTGTAAATGCTCAACACAGCGTTTCACCAGCGTTGCTCCTTTTGGTGAGAATCACTTATTCATGAACAAACATTTATTGAGCATCTGCTAAGTGCCAGGAACTCTTCCAATGTGGGGAATAATAGCCACAGAGATAAAGTCCCAGCCCACAGAGCTCTGACCTTCTGGGGGCAGGGTGAGGGTTGGGGAACAAACAATAAATCAGTGAATTCCCAGAATTCGCGCAGACAAAGCCGAGCATTGAGAAAATAAACGGGTGTGTGTTAACAACCAAAGACTGGGGAGGGGCTTTTGCAGACTTGGTGACTGGGTCTTTCCAGAAGAGATAACACTTTAAATTGAGATCTAGCCCTGGTTGGGTAGCTCAGCTGGTGGAACGTCATCCGGGTACGCCGAGGTTGGGGGTTCGATCCCGGGTCAGGACACGTACAAGAATCAAGAGATGGCAGGCCTTGAAAGCCAGGCCAAGGCAAAGTGTTCTGACTTTAAGGAGCTCTGGTGCATCTGGGATTTGGGCATCCCAGGAGAGGCAAGACACAGTGACACCTCCCCCTCTCCCCACCCTCCTTCCCCCCCCCCCCACCCCCGTCTCTCCCTACAGGCCCTGGATTACGGACAAATTCAGCCAAGTAAAGGATACAATTAAAAAGACCTTCTCCTGAACACCAGGAGGGCTGCCCCTCCCTTCTGCGGCTGCGCCCCAGGAGGGGGCTCTAGCATTTCCCGCACCCCGGGCCCCTGTGCCCAGGACTCCCTCCATTATGCCCCACGTTCCCTCCCACCACCACCACCAATAAAAATCCTACAGAGAAATCTGAGCGCTCTTTCCTGTGGGGCAGGGGCTACGGGACAGGGTGGGGGTGGCGCCTTTGAAAAAGAGAAGCAGAACGGAAAGGTATTGCACATTCCCTGTGCTGAGGACTTTGGACTTTGTGATCTCAAGAGAATCCGCACAAGAACCTTGGGAGCTGGGCCCTATGAATCCCAGGAGGACTCTGAAGTCCAAAGAGGTGAAGTCCCTTGTGCCAGGTCACACAGCCAGGAAGTGGAGAACTGGATGGGACGGGACCCCCAGCCTGGGGCATGTAGCTCTTCCCTGGTGGGCTGCCCAAGATAAGGACCTGGGTGGGTCCTCACCATGCACACAGTAGGTGTTCATTACACTCTCCATGGGTAATGAACGGGGACCTGGAAGAGAGCAAGGGTCGGACCTGGGCTCGGGCCCTGAAAGAGACCCACGCCATCTCCACCCTCCAAGTCTCGGGGTTGGTGTCCCCTCCTCCAGGAAGTCCTCCTTCACCCCCTGGCTGAGTCAAACCCCTGTATCCCAACCCTGCCCAGTCTGGTGATGGCTGCCTCCCCCACTGGACTGTGAGCCCCAGGAGGACAGGGCCAAGGCTGCTGGTCACCACCATGTCCCCAGGACAGGGCATAGTGCAGCGACTCAATAACATTTGGTGAAACCAACGTGCTAAATCTGGAAACACAGAACCAACACTAAGCATTAAATTTTTACAAAGCCCCTCTAGGTAGACTCTCGCTGACCCTGTCGTACAGAGGAAGGAACCGAGTGAGACACAGTCGGCTGGTCGCTTGCCTGATGTCACAGCCCAGTGGGGTCCCGGGGCCACATTCTCCCTCAGCCCACCTTCCTCTTCCCTGAGTCACCTGCCACGTCCCTCATTAGACAATAACCGGATGAGGCCTTGCCCTGTGGTTAGTTAGCCAGTGGGTTTAAGAGTATATTCTGGCCCTAGCCGGTTTGGCTCAGTGGACAGAGCGTCAGCCTGCGAACTGAAGAGTCCCAGGTTCAATTCTGGTCAGGGCACATGCCCGGGGTTGTGGGCTTGATCCCCAGTGGGAGGCCTGCAGGAGGCAGCCAATCAATGATTCTTTCTCATCATTGATGTTTCTATCTCTCTCCCTCTCCCTTCCTCTCTGAAATCAATAAAAAGATATTTTTTAAAAAGAGTATATTCTGAACAACATAAACTGATGAACAAAAATAGATCCAGAGACATAGAAGCTTTGAACAGACCGTCCAACCTCAGAGGGAAGGCAGGGGAAGGTGGGCGGGGGGTAAGAGATCAACCAAAGGACTTGTATGCATGCATATAAACATAACCCATGGACACAGACAGTGGGGAGGGGAGGGCATGTGCTGGGGGGTGGGGGTGGCTGGGGAGAGGTCAATGGGGGAAAAGGGAGACATATGTAATACTTTAAACAATAAGGAATTTAAATTTTGTTTAAAAGGAGTATATTTTGTATCCCTTTAATTGAACAATTACTAATTTTTACTTGGCCATTTCTCTAGCAGTTTAGAGCCAATCAATTTCTTTTCTTCTTCTTTTTTAAAAATCCTCACCCAAGGACATGCTTAGAGAGAGGAAGGGAGAGAAAGAGAGAGAGAGAGAGAGAGAGACATCAATGTGAGAGAGAAATATCAATCTGTTGCCTCCCACACACACCCTGACCCAGGATTGAACCTGCAACCTTTTGGTGCATGGGGACCACACACCAACCAACTGAGCCACACGGGCCAGGGCACCCTGCTTTTGAAGAGAGCCTCTAACTTGGGGCAGACACACACACCGGGGTCTGGGTCTGCGGGCCTGCCTACCACTCGCAAATCACAACCCCCACACCTTCCTCAACACCTCTCTGCCCCCAACGTCTCCCCGCCCTCCCCCCACCCCCCGCCCCGCCCTGCACAGTTGTTTTTGAGCTGCCTCAGGTCCACCCTGATCGACCTTCAGCCTGTTCCTGGCCCCGAGGTGGGCAAACATTGCAAGAAGCAAACAGCAAACAGTCTAGCTGACCTTGGAGCTGGGGCAGGGGTCAGAGACCTCCCGGCAGGCCCACCCCCACCCTGCTCCAGCCTCCCTCTTGGCCTCCAGGAGGATTCAGGTGGGGGGGTGGGGCAGCGGTTGCTCTGGCGTGGTGAGGTCCTGTGAGATGGCCGGGTGGGTAAGAGGCCTCACCCTCACTCCCACGCCGCCGGCAGCCTCAGCTTCCTCATCTGCGGAATGGGAATGAGACCGAGGCCCGCTGCCTAGGGCCGTTGGGAGTTCAGTCAGCGAGTGAGTTAACGGAGCTAATGCGCTAAAGCCCCGCCGAAGCGCCTGGTGCTGGGGAAACACAGGCCTGATAAACAGCTGCTGACACTGCCCAGCATCTTGGTGGTGTGCCTGGCACGGCCCTCTGCGCTCGGCGCTGTGCGGAAACCATCTCCTCACTGCCCTGGGCGGGCGGCCGTGACTCCCGGTGCCGGTTCAGACCGGGCCCAAGCGGGGGCTGTCAGATTTCCTCCTACAAATACAGGATACTCCCTGAGACTTGAATTTCAAATAAACAACAGATCACTTTTAGTATAATCCCCAAATGCTGAATGGGACATACTTATACTAGAAATAAAATGCATCATTTATCTGAAATTCCCACATCACTGGGAGTCCTGCATTTTATCTGGCAACCCTAGACCAAGGACTTCTTTTTAAAAATAATTTTCTCATATATATGTGTATATATGTGTGTCTATATGTGTGTGTGTGTGTGTGTGTATATGTATGTATGTGTGTGTGTGTGTATATATATATATATATATATATATATATATATATATATATACTAGAGGCCTGGTGCATGAATTTGTGCATGGGTGGGGTCTGGCCAGCCTGGCCAGAGGGAGGGGACATGGGCGGTTGGCCGGCCTGCCTGCTGGTCAAACTCCCTGTCGAGGGGACAATTTGCATATTAGCCTTTTATTATATAGGATATAATAAAAGTTTCCTGCTCTGTAAAATGGGCCCACTGAGTGGCCAGATTATTATGTATTCAGAGATCACACCACCCCATGGACACAGACAATAGGGTGGTGAAGGCCTGGGGTAGAGGATGGGGGCGGGCTAGAAGGGGTCAATGGGGAGGGGACATATGTAATACTTTCAACAATAAAGATTTTTTTTAAACTTTATTCTTTTTTTCTTTTTTTTTATATATTTTATTGATTTTTTACAGAGAGGAAGAGAGAGGGATAGAGAGCTAGAAACATCGATGAGAGAGAAACATCGATCAGCTGCCTCTTGCACACCCCCTACTGGGGATGTGCCCGCAACCAAGGTACATGCCCTTGACCGGAATCGAACCTGGGACCTTTGAGTCCGCAGGCCGACGCTCTATCCACTGAGCCAAACCGGTTTCGGCAAGATTTTTAAAAAATAAAATAATTTTCTGTTTTATGTTATCTTTGTTTTGAGAGAGAAAGAGAGTGAAAGAGAGAAAGCTGGGATCGAACCCACAACCTTTGAGTATCAGTACGACGCTCTAATCAACAGAGCTACCCGGCCAGGGCAAAATAGGCTCATTTTCTTTCTGTCTAGCGTTGGGCATCAACCTGATGCTGACAACCTCCTACTACACGCATCTGGAGCTGTTCCTCCCGGGCCTCACCCAGCCTTCACACGGACTCTGAGGGCAGGTGCTTATTACCACCCCCATTTCACAGATGGAAACACTGAGGCCCAGAGAAGGGGATGTACTTGCCCAGGCTACGTGGTGAGGGTGTGTCTGGCCCTATAGCCAAGAGGTGTCAGAGAAGAAAGAAATAATCATACACAGCTGTGATCTATGGCCACAGTCATTGCCAGGCTCTGTGTTCACACCTTTCCTTGTATCGGTTCCTTGAATCAGTGTCCTGCCTGAAGCATGGCTTGTGGGCCCATTTTACAGAGCAGGAAACTGAGGCCAGAACTGGTGACTGTCCCATGAAGTCACATGGGATGGAGCCAGGGTTTGAACCTGGTTCGGCACAGGAGGCCAGAGAATGTTCTGCCTTCCCCTATCTAGCCAGGTGCTGGGGAGGCAGGCAGGAGGGAGGCCAGCGGGGGCGGGCGAAGCCTCTGATTGTCACTGCCCTGTAGGTCCCTCTCTCTGAAGTCCCTGCCAAGCCCTAACCGGTTTGGCTCAGTGGATAGAGCGTCAGCCTGTGGACTGAAGGGTCCCAGGTTCGATTCCGGTCAAGGGCATGTACCTTCGTTGCAGGTACGTCCCCAGTAGAGGGTGTGCAGGAGGCAGCTGATCGATGTTTCTAACTCTCTATCCCTCTCCCTTCCTCTCTGTAAAAAATCAATAAAATATTTAAAAAAAAAAAAAAAAAGTCCCTGCCAAGGGGCGTGGGAGGCCAGGGAGGGCTGTGCGGTGCGGCCTCCCCTCTCCCAGCCCGGCTCGCTGAGCACAGAGAGAAAGCGCCCCCAGAAATGCTGCTCCCCAGACTCAGGCCCCGGGCCCTCGCCGCCCTCTGCCTCTGCGCCGTGGTCCTGGCCTGTGCAGTGGGTGAGCAGCTGCAGGCGGGGGGGCGTGGGGACCCCGCAGCGGCGTGGGCTGAGTGTGACCGGGACATGCAATGCAGCTTGTAGGCGTGTGTGCTCTTGGCGAGTATGTGTCAGTGGCAGTTGTGTGTGAAGTGTGTTTGTGGGTTTGGAACACATGGTCATGCATGTGTGTGTAAGCATGAGTATGCAGTCGAGGTGAATGTGTCTCTGTGAACACGCATGTGTATGCCCGCGCGCGCGTGTGTCTTTATGGGGTCTTTATGCAAAAGCTTTGAGTGTGTCCACGTGTGAGGGCGTGTGTGAGCACCGGAGCGAGTCCATCCGGGGTGTGCGTGTGCATGTGAAGTTTTAACACGTGTACAGCGCCTCGGTGTGCAAGGCACCCGAGTTCAGGCCTTACACGAGTTCACTCTGAATCCCACAAACACCGCCAGGTAGGTCCTAGCATCGTCCCATTCCATGGAAAGGGAAGCTGGGTCTCGAAGAGGGTCAGTCACTGGCTGAGGGCACACCGCCGGTCACGAGGGTGCCTCTGTACACGCATGTACATGTGCAGCTGTGTGGTGGCTGCCCTGTGGGGGAGGCTCTGCCGGGTGCAAGGGAGTGCGGCGCCCACCAGGACAGCACAGCCTGGCCGGCTCCATCCCGGGCCCCGGCCTCCTGTGCCCTGGGGGAGTTCAGCCTGGGGGTCACGGGAGGACGAGGGGCAGCAAGGTCAGTGGTGAAGGAGGCACCGGGACAGACAGGGGTCAGAGCGGTGGGGTGACAGCGGAGGGAGAGAAGCACGGACAGACAGAGGGGTGACAGGAGGGGCCACGGGCACAGAGGGGGTTAGGAGATGACCAATGGCTGAAGGAGGGCAAGTGGCGAGAGGGACCTATAAGGGGGTGAAGGCCAGCGGGGAGAGGACTGGTGAGGGGCTGCTCGTGGGCCTCCAGGAGTGACAGTGACAGTGACGGTGGGCAGGGAGGGAGCAGGGTTCTGGGATCCCAGCCTACCCAAGGCGCCCTCTGTCACACCCAGAATGCCGGAGAAAATTGCCTGCAGGCACCCCGAGCCCCCCACCCGGCCTGGCAAGTAGTTCCTGGAGCCGGGTGAGCCAAAAGGTGAAGGAGCTGGTGGGGCCGCTGGTGACAAGGACCAGAGAGAAGTTGCAGTGGTTCCAGTGAGTGTACGCAGGAGGCCTGGACTCCTGGGTGTGAGGGAGGAGGCTGGGGCCTGGACTCCTGGGTCTGAGGGAGGAGGGCTGGGGGCCTGGATTCCTGGGTCTGAGGGAGGAGGGGCTGGGGGCCTGGACTCCTGGGTCTGAGGGAGGAGGGCTGGGGGCCTGGATTCCTGGGTCTGAGGGAGGAGGGGCTGGGGGCCTGGACTCCTGGGTCTGAGGGAGGAGGGGCTGGGGGCCTGGACTCCTGAGTCTGAGGGAGGAGGCTAGGGCCTGGACTCCTGGGTCTGAGGGAGGAGGGGGTGGGGGCCTGGACTCCTGGGTCTGAGGGAGGAGGCTGGGGCCTGGACTCCTGGGTCTGAGGGAGGAGGGGGTGGGGGCCTGGACTCCTGGGTCTGAAGGAGGAGGGCTGGGGGCCTGGACTCCTGGGTCTGAGGGAGGAGGGGCTGGGGGCCTGGACTCCTGGGTCTGAGGGAGGAGGGGCTGGGGGTCTGGACTCCTAGGTCTGAGGGAGGAGGGGCTGGGACCTGAACTCCTGGGTCTGAGGGAGGAGGGGCTGGGGGCCTAGACCCCTGGGTCTGAGGGAGGAGGGGGTAAATGAGGCAACGTGTTGGGGGTAGCTAGGGTCTCAACTGTGACATCCCCTCCCCCACAGGGTCCCCTCGGCCTTCCGGGGCTATGTGCAGACCTACTATGAGGACCACCTGAAGGACCTGGGCCCCCGCGCCCAGGCCTGGCTCCGAAGCTCCAAGGACAACCTCCTGAACAAGGCCCACAACCTGTGTCCCCAACTTCTCTGTGGGGAGAGGGACCGGGGTTAAAGCACCCACAGCCTCACAATAAAGACATTCTTGTCTGTGTCCCTGTCCCAAGCTGTCCTCAGTGGGGCCAGAGATGAGCCCACCCCACGCACCCCCAGCAGTTAGTGAGCAGAGGAAGTGACCTCCTATAAGAGAGGGGAAGTCCGTGCCCGTGTGGGGCAGTTGGGGAAGGAGTCGGGGGGGTGGGCGGGGGGATGCCCACCCTCAGTCCTCAGACCTGCTTCGGGCTTGTGTGGGGTGCAGACTTCAGGCTCCTCGGTTTGGGGTGGAGGGTGGAAGCTGGAGAGGAGGTGAGTTCGCAGGTCCCCACAGAGACCCCCTCGTTCAGAGCGTTGCCTCTACGTCCCACGTGATGAAGACCCGAGATCCCACTCCTGGGGGGGGGGGCGCCCAAAGCCCCCAACCCCTCCACAGCCCCCACCCAGCCTGTCACTCTCAGGGGTGACTTCTCAGAGGGGGGGCTCTCGGTGGCTTGACCTCAGGGGACGTGGCTGCCCTCTGTGGCCCGCCCCCGCCCCCTCGGTGGCTCTGTTGGCCTGGACTTTGGCCTAGGCAGCCTGGCGGAGGGGAGGTGGGTCCCGGGAGCTATAAAACCTGTCTCTGCCCTGGGGAGCTGGTGAGGACCGCCCGCCGGAGTCTGGTAAGAGAGGGGCCGAAATGGGGGTGGTGGTCAGCAGGGAAGGAGCCAAGATTGTTCAAAAGTCAGCATGGCCCTGGCCGGTTTGGCTCAGTGGATAGAGCGCCGGCCTGCGGACTGAAGGGTCCCTGGTTTGATCCCGGTCAAGGACACATGCCTGGGATGCGGGCTCAATCCCCAGTGCGGGCGTGCAGGAGGCAGCCCATCAGTGATTCTCTCTCATCATTGATGTTTCTAGCTCTCTCTCCTGCTCCCTTCCTCTGAAATCAATAAAAATATATTTTAAAAAAGCAAGTCAGGATGGCCCTAGCCGGTTTGGCTCAGTGGATAGAGTGTCAGTCCTCAGACTGAAGGGTCCCGGGTTCGATTCCAGTCAAGGTCATGTACTCTGGTTGCAGGCTGGATTCCTGGCCCTGGTCAGGGCACATGCAGGAGGCAACCAATCGATGTGTGTCTTTCTCTCTGTCTTATCCTCTCATTCTCTCTAAAAATCAATATGAAAAAGACCCTCAGGTGAGGATTAAGCAAAAAAAAAAAATAAAGTCAGGGTGTTAGATTCACAGAATTTAGAATTGTGGAATGTTGGTCCACGCGGCCCCCCTCCAGGGCCAGCTCTCCAACTCTTCACAGCGACACAGGCTGAGGGAGCGAAGCGGGAGAGCAGGGTGGCAGACACATGCTCATCCCAACGGTGGTCCTTAGCTGAGCCTGCGGCACAGGCCCCGCACTGGCTGGGTCTGAGCATAAAGGCCACCCTCAGCGGAGGCCTCCCCGGCCCCAGCACAGCCTTCCCCCCAGAGCACGGATCTCCAGGGGACACACTGTACTTCCCTCATTTAATATTTGCTCGTTGCCTTCTCTCTCGTGTCAGCTTCCTAAGGGCTGGACCGTCGCTGTGCTCACGGTCAGGTCCAGAGCTGTGCTTGACACGTAATAGATGCTCAAGAAATGCTTCTGGAGTGAATGAATGGATGTTAGAATTACGATGTTAAAATCAGGAGTAGAATCACAGAATGTTAGACAGGGAGGCGCAAGCCAACCCATGAGGAACTTGACTTGGGTTGTGGGGGCAAGGGAGAGGGAGCTCAGCCACCCCCCCCCCTTTGAGGGCGGGGACCCCAGGAGTAGATGCCTCCAGGGGCCCTGCCCCACCCCCTCCTCAGTGTTCCAGGTCTCCTGACGCCATGGGCACCCGATACCTCCTGGCTCTGTTTCTCATCCTCCTGGTATTGGGATTTGGTGAGTGTGTTTGGCAGGGGAGGCGGATCTATGGGAGGGGGATGTACCCTAAGCATCTTCCCATCACAGTTCTAGTCTGGCCCTGGCCCTGCGCCCCCCTCCTCCTTCCCTGCCCACTCGCCCTCTGCTGCAGGCCCATCAGCTCTCCTAACTCACTCTCCCCTGCAGAGGTCCAGGGGGCCCCTACGCCCCAGCAGGATGAGGCCGCCAGCCCCACGCTGTTCTCCCAGATGCAGGAATCACTTCTCGGTTACTGGGATTCAGCCAAGAACGCCGCCCAGGACCTGTACAGGAAGACCTACCTGCCCTCCATGGATGAGAAAATCAGGTATCACCCCACCCCCAGCCCAGACACCAGGAGTCCCAGCCCCAGCCCCTTCTCCCTCAGACTCGGGGTCTAGTTCAAACCTAGGCTCTTTCAAGGCCCAAGTATCTTATTCTCCAGCCCCCAACCCCATCAGAACCTGAGAGTCTGAGATCCCAGCCCTGTCCTACCTAGGATTCCAGAAGCTTGGGTTGCAGCCACCTTTACCCGAAGGACATGTGATTCTGGCCCCCAGCCCCTCCTCCCTCAAACCCAGGAGTCCAGGCCCCCAGCCCCTCCTCCCTCAGACCCAGGAGTCCAGGCCCCCAGCCCCTCCTTTCTCAGACCCAGGAGTCCAGACCCCCAGACCCCCTCCCTCAGACCCAGGAGTCCAGACCCCCTCCTCCCTCAGACCAAGAGTCCAAACCTCCAGCCCCTCCTCCCTCAGACCCAGGAGTCCAGGCCCCAGCCCCTCCTCCCTCAGACCCAGGAGCCCAGGCCCCCAGCCCCTCCTCCCTCAGACCCAGGAGTCCAGGCCCCCAGCCCCACCCGCCTCACACCCAGGAGTCCAGGCCCCCAGCCCCATCCCTTCTCAAACCCTCTGTCCTTCTCCACAGGGATGTGTACAGCAAAAGCACAGCAGCTGTGACCACGTACACAGGGATTTTTACTGACCAGCTCATATCTATGCTGAAGGGAGAGGAGTAACAGCTGGGCCCCAGTCACGTAGTCCAGACCCCAGCAACCCCATGGCTCCCTGACCACCCTGACGCTCCCACTTCCTAGCAGCTCTCAGCATCCTGCTCTCAACTTTAGCCTGATTTCTTATCAATAAAAAGAAAAAAGCCAAGTTTATTCTCTTTGATGTGGTTGCTTTTCTGAGACCTCAGGGACCAAGATGAAGGGACTCTTTCAGTCCAGCCAACACTTACTGAGTGCCTATTATACACAGGCAGCCCTAGCCCGGTTAGAGGGAATAAAGAGGTAAATAACAACAATAAATGATGAGAACAACAAAATTAGAGACTGTCCTTCACCAAGACCCTTCTCTCTCATCTATAAAATGACAAGCCATGGACACAGCGACCCTGCAGGGGCCTCTAGCCGTGTCCAGGCCGTGGGCTGACACTTTAAATGTGCCATCCAGCCCTAGCCGGTTTGGCTCAGTGGATAGAGCGTCGGCCTGCGAACCCAGGGGTTCCAGGTTCGATTCCAGTCAAGGGCATGTACCTTGGTTGCAGGCACATACCCAGTGGGGAGTGTGCAGGAGGCAGCTGATTGATGTTTCTCTCATCGATGTTCCTAGCTCTCTATCCCTCTCCCTTCCTCTCTGTAAAAATCAATAAAATATATTTAAAAATAAAAATAAAATAAAAATAAATGTGCCATCCATCGCGTGGAGCTGTCCAATGCGCGTGTGACAGAGGGGAGACTGGTGCCAAGTCACTGCTGACCACAGGAAGTCAGTGCCCAGGCTGGCTGGGACCCGTGAGGACAGACCTGCTCCATGGCAGTTGCTATACATTCATCTCACATGCATTTATTGAGACCCTGCCAGGCCCTGGGACACAGCAGGGAAAGATATAGACAGTCCTGTCTGCATGCGGCTCCTCAAAGTATTGTGGATTGGGTTCTGGCCCAATTCCACACAGTTTTAGTGATTAAAGATTTGTGTTATGTTTTGTTAGTTCTTTTTAAAAAATATTTTAAAATAGTTTAATGTTGTGTTTTTTTTTTAAGAGAAAGAAAGGAAGAGAGAGAGAGAGAGAGAGAGAGAGAGAGAGAGAGAGAGAGAGAGAGAGAGGCATTGCTATGAAAAACAAATATCAATCGGTTGTCTTCCATAAGCACCCTGGAGACCCAACCCACAACCTGGGCATGTGCCCTGACCAGGAATAGAGCCGACAACCTTTTGGTGCACAGGATGATGCTCAATCAACTAAGCCACACTGGCCAGGGTTTAACTTAAAATATATATATACATTTTTTGTTGATTTCAGAGGAAAAGGGAGAGGGAGAGAGAGAGAAACATCAATGATGAGAGACAATCATTGACCGGCTGCCTCCTGCACACCCTCCACTGCCTGCAACTGAGGCATGTGCCCTTGGCCGGAATCGAACCCAGAACCCTTCAGTGCGAAGGCCAACACTCTTTCCACTGAGCTAAACCAGCCAGGGTTTAACGTTTTTATTTATTGATTTGAGAGAGAGAGGAAGGGTGGGGGGAGAGAAAGAGAGAGAAACATTGCTTTGTTGTTCCACTTATTTATGCATTCATTGGTTGCTTCTTGTGTGTGTCCTGGCTGGGATTAAACCAGAAACCTTAGCCTATGGGGTTGACACTCTAACCAACTGAGCTACACGGCCAAGGTGTTCTTTTTCTTTAAAAAAAAATTTTTTTAAAAATTAATTTCGGTGAGGAAGGGAGAGGGAGAGAGAGAGATAGAAATATCAATGATGAAAGAATCATGGATTGGCTGCCTCCTGCACTCCCCCTCCTGGGGATCAAGCCCATAACCCCAGGCATATGCCCTGACTGGGAATTGAACTGTGACCTCCTGGTTCATAGGTCAACACTCAACCACAGATCCACACCGGCCAGGCAAGGTGTTCTCTTCTTATTAGCAACAGTCATAACATTTCCTGAACTCCTACTCAGGGCCAGTAGCTCTGTTCCATCCTGAGGCCACAAATAGGGAGGCCGGGGGGAAGTAGTGGGCAGAGGATGAGCAAGCCAACCAACAGAGAAGATAACTTCAGACAGCAATAGCGCAAAGAAGAAAAGGAGAGAAAGTGAGCATATCAAGGCCTGGGTGTGGCCACCTTGGATAAGTAGTGGATTCCGCGCAGGGTGGGCCCCCAAGAGGCCCTGGTTGGGCTGGTCACGGGGGGGTGCTGCATCAGGACTGCAGTGTGGGTGGAGCTGTGGTTGCTGGCGAGTGGGGGAGGGAAGGGGCAGGCCCGTGGCCCCCAGGTCTGAGTGGGGTGGTTAGTGACTGCCAGAGGGTCTCTGGGCCGTGGGGATAGCAGGTCAAAAGCACAGGGTGTGCAGATAAGAACAGAGGCTCTGCAGTCTGAGAGAGGGCACTGCTAGAGCCTGTGGGTAGAGGGCTGGGCACCTGGACTCCTGGATTCTGAGGGAACAGAGGGTAGTCCTGGGCCCCCAAACCTACGGGATGGGACTGTTGGCCTCTGAGGACACAGGGCTTGTATTTCTCCTAATCTGCTTGGCATGAACCTCCGCCAGCCTTTCAGCACTGTTGGGGCCGTTTTCCCAGGTCCTGAGGCTGGGCAGCTGTGAGCCTAGTGGAAAACAGGGGCCCTGGGGAGGGGTTGTGGGAAATGTCCCTAAGTCCCCAGGGCCTGGGAAGAGCTGAGGCTGCCAAACCTAGGGGGTGCTGGGGAGGGGGGACCCCGGAGGAACAATCCCTGCTCTGTCCACTTGTTTCTCACGGACTCAAGCCAAACCAAACCTCTGCCCAGGCCAGTTCTGCGTCCAACCAATCCTAGCGCCCTTCCCAGATCCCTCCTTCCTTTCTCAGGCTCCTACCCCAGTCCTGCTCCCCCCAGGACCCCAGAGTCCAGGCCCCCACACTCCTCCTCCCTGAGAACTCAAGAGTCAGGCACCCCAGGTTTCTCCCGCAGACTCAGGAGTCCAGACCCCCAACCTCTTCTGAGGAAATCAGAAGATCAGGTCCCCCAGGCTCCTTCTCCCTTAGAACTTGAAATCCCAACTTCTGGTTGGTGTTGGGCGTCCCCTAGTGGCGGGCAGAGTGGATGCGGCCTGTGATTTATTTTCCAGTTAGAGGGAGTGGAAGAATTTATTTGATCACTCAACGGGCATGGTGGGAGGGCTTTGCAGGGCTTCTTTCTAAGGTCACAGTCCAGCTGACAGCCTCTAGCGCTTCCACGGGTCAGGACTCAGCTGCATGCGAGAGAGGGAAACAGACTGGGGCATTTTGTACCTGGAGCTGAGAGCAGAGACGGGGTTACAGTGAAACTGAAGATTAAGTTCCAAAGCCCCTCACTTGCCTGGGCTTTCTGTGGTCTTCTATTTAAATTTGTTTGTATAGCCCTGGCTGGTTTGGCTCAGTGGATAGAGCGTCCGCCTGCGGACTGAAGGGTGCCAGGTTCGATTCCGGCCAAGGGCACATGCCAGGGTTGTGGGCTCAGTCCCCAGTAGGGGGCATGCAGGGGGCAGCTGATCAATGATTCTCTCTCATCATTGATGTTTCTATCTCTCTCTCCCTCTCCCTTCCTCTCTGAAATCAATAAAAATATTTTAAAAAATAAAAAGTAAATTTGTTTGTATAACTTTGTACTTCTAAAAGAGAGGCCTGCCGAAACCGGTTTGGCTCAGTGGATAGAGCGTCGGCCTGCGGACTCAAGGGTCCCGGGTTCGATTCCAGTCAAGGGCATGTACCTTGGTTGCGGGCACATCCCCAGTAGGGGGTGTGCAGGAGGCAGCTGATCGATGTTTCTCTCTCATCTATGTTTCTGACTCTCTATCCCTCTCTCTTCCTCTCTGTAAAAAATCAATTAAGCCTGACCGGTGTGGCTCAGTGGATAGAGCGTCGGCCTGCGGACTGAGGGGTCCCGGGTTCGATTCCGGTCAAGGGCATGTACCTTGGTTGCGGGCACATCCCCAGTGGGAGGTGTGCAGGAGGCAGCTGATGGATGTTTCTCTCTCATCGATGTTTCTAGCTCTCTATCCCTCTCCCTTCCTCTCTGTAAAAAATCAATAAAATATATTAAAAAAAAATCAATTAAAAAAAAAAATATATATATATATATAAAAGAGAGTCCTGCTTGGGGGGGGTGGTCATTTGGGAAAAAAGGAGACATATGTAAAACTTTAGACAATAAAAAAAAATAATACACCCAAAATAAGTAAATAAAATAAAAGAGAGGCCTGCCCTGCCTGCTGTGGCTCAGTTGGTTGAGCATTGTACTGTGCACTGAGTTTGCTAGTATGATTCCCGGTCAGGGCACATGCCTGGATTGTGGGTTTGATCCCCCATAGGGGTCATGCAGGAGGCAGCTGATGGAAGTTTTGCTTTCACATCGATGTATCTCTCTACCTCTTCCTTCCGCTCTCTCTACAAATCAATAAAAATATTTTTTGAAAAAGAGGCCCACAAAAATCTCAGTCTGCCCCCAGTCTGGGGGACATAATCAGTATGTTCATTGGTCCCTGGATCGATAATATCACAGAATCATTATTACTACCATTATCTGTAAGAGAACTGGGCACGAAGTTGTCTAAGGCTCCTCCTTGCCCTTGTGTTGATCCTCAGAAGTAAGTCGTCCACCTTCTGCACTCAGAGTTTCATCCTTTCACTCAGCAATCACCCCCAGGGCAGTGCTGGAGGGTACGGCAATGACCAGGACAGCCCTGGGCAAGCACGACACACCACACCCATTTCTGACATTGATGACCCAGTGAGCAGGTATGGGGTGAGGGAGTCCAGGGATCCTGGAGGACTGAAAGGCGGTGCCCCGCCCAGCCTAGGGGGTCAGGGAGGGTTTCCTGACGGAGGTGATATTATTACTGAGCTGAGAGCTATAGGAAAGTGGAGGAAGAAGATAGTAAAATAATTAGAACCTCCCAGTAATGTGTAAGGTTCGAAGTGGCAGCACAGGATGTTGATCACTTTCTAAACGTAAGGCAGGGGGCCAGGTGTTCTACATTGGAGATCTCACTGGGTCTTCTAGAAAGCCCTACGGGGCAAAAGGGGAAGAAGAATAGCTGGTGCTAGTATAATGCCTAGTTTGTTTATTTATTTTTAAACATTTATTATTATTTTTAATCCTCACCCGAGGATATTTTTTCCATTGACTTTTTAGAAAGAGTGGAGAGAGGGAAAGACAGAAACATAGATTGGTTGCCTCCAGCACGCTCCCTGACCAAGGCCAGGCTGGGGAGGAGCCTGCAACCGAGGTAAGTGCCCTTGGCCGGAATCAAACGGGAGACCCTTCAGCCCGCAGCTCGTTGCTCTATCCACTGAGCCAAACCGGCTAGGGTTATAATGCCTAGCTTATACCAGAGGAGGAAACGGAGGCTTAAAGAGATATGTCACTTGTTCGGGGTCATTTAGCCAGTACAACCAGAATGTAAACCCAGGTCACACCTCCACCCAATTCATTGGTGAAGGTTTAACAGCCGCTGATAATCTTCTGTCCTCTGGGTGGGCTGTCATAACACTCTCCCCAAGCCAGGAGTCTCTGAACAAGTGTAGAAAGAGACATGCACAGCTAAGAAAGTATGCAGCTCGTACAGCCCTGGAAGCCTCGTCCCCAAGCCCATCGAGAACACGCATGCGCGCTAAAGTGGCGGCCCGAAATCTAGGGAAGGGGCTGACAGGACCCAATTTGGAGGTGTGGTGGCCGTGAGAACCCTGAAATAGTACTCTGAATGCACAGGAAAAATATATCCTCACGGGGATCTGCGGAGGAGAAAGGATGTTAGGAAAAGAGGTGAGAGCCGGAGGCTGTGGGTCAGAAGCCCTACTCCCTGAATCTGGATACGGTGTCCAGGAAGTTCCTTTAATGCAGGAAGGGCGTGGCTCAAGCAAAAGGTTTTGAAGCGGTACGGTGGCCGGGAAAGCTCAAGAAACATGGAACGGAAGGAACTCGAAGAATCGGCGGAGTGAAGCGGGCGGGACGGCCTAGAAAGCTCACATCACTGGAAGAGGCTGGCTTATTGGAGAGGGCAGAAGGAATGGAGCCTGTGGATAGCGCATAGTTAGCTGAGGAAGTCCTGGGAGTTCGGAGCAGGCAGCGTGTCCAGGTGAAAACAAACGGGCTAAACTTCGGTGGCCGGATTGGTTCCTTCAGAGCCGGAAACCACGCCCCCGAGAGGCGTGGTTGAGGCGCTCTTGCCCGGTACGGTGGCCGGTAGGTCGGGGAAAAGCGTGAAATCTCGCGCGATCGCGCTGCTGCCGTCGGGGACGGGGCGGGGCTGGCGGCGGGGGCGGGGACCCGGAGCGGGAAGATGGCGGCGGCGCAGGAGACGGACGGGGCCGGCAGCGCCGTGGTGGCGGCCGGAGGAGGCGGCTCCGGTCAGGTACGGAGGCCGAGAGGGGCCTGAGGGGTTCTTCTCCACTCGGGGGGCCTCCCATGGGGCGTGTCCTGCCCCTTTTCGTGGAATCCCGTGCATCGGGGGCCCCTTGCCCAGAGGGACCTTGAATACCGGGCCCAGGCGGGGCCGGGTGGCCCGGGAGGCCGGACAGTGCGGGGAGCAGGGCCCTGTTGCGCGCCGGGCCCCCTGCATGCTCGTGCTGAGCGGCCACCAAGCTCATTGCTCGAGCTGGAGACAGCGGCGTGGAGGGACGCAGTCTTGTACCCAGGCTCCCTAGGTTCTCGACTCCTGATTCCAGGCTCCACGTCCGTTCCCAGAGTGGTCTGGCATTCAGGGTCTCTCTTCCAGGGCCTGACCTGTGGACAGTGATTGATTAACTGGGAGTTTTGTACCTCTGGGGGAAGTCAGGTAATCATCGTGAGTAAGGGCACAGGCTGTGGAGACTGACAGACCCATTTTACAGATGGGAATCCAAGGAACAGCGAGAGTAAGGCGCTTGCAGAATGTCACCCAGGTTGGGTTGGGATTCATCCCATGTAGCAGTTAGTAGACGCTGCTAACCCAGCGTGGTCAGGACTGGCATGGGTGTGCTTTTATCATAAACTAACCCTACCGGGGGAATTAGTCCAGGTGCTGGTGGTTTCTGACCCGCACCCCCACAACTAAACTGAGGCTGCAGAACATACTAGCTAGTTCAGGCAGCCACCCTTCAGGCATTTAGGGAATGACAGCAAGGTGCTGTCGGACCCACCCACCCGGCTGTCACTGAGTGGGAGCAGCACCGGGGAGAGGAGCTCAGGTTGGGAGGGGAGAGTGAAGCCGAGTTTCTCTGTGACCTTGTGCTAGTTCCTCTCTCTTTGGGCCCTTATTTCTCCAGTGGTAAATGGAAGGGTTAGCTAGGAGGGCCAGCCATGTGCTGGGCCACAAAGATGGCCACACATGTGTCCCTGCCATCAGTGGAGCGGGAGAGAAGACTGACATGTAAAGAATGATAATACTGGATGACTAGAGCAATGACAAAAGTCTATGCCAGGGACCGAGGGAGCCAAGAGGAGAGGCAAATAATATCACCTGGAACACCAGGAAGAGATTTGTGTGATAGAGCAAGACACACCTTGTTAGCATCTTCAACCAGGCCCTGGCCCCCGTGGGCGGTGGATGGGGGGGCTCAGGAAATGTTTGCTGCATTAGCACTGGAAGGAAGACTCAGTCCCCGTCTTCAGGGGCTTCTCAGTCTTGCTGAAAGGTCTTTCTCCCTTGGAGTTTCTGTTGGTTACTGGGTTCATGTGTGTGTGTGTGTGTGTGTGTGTTTGGGGGGGGGGGGATCGGAGGGGATGATGGGAGAGACTAGGGCTCAGGGTGCCCTGATAGCTGCGAGTGTCCACAAACCCCCACACACCCTAGTCTTCTCTTGTTCTACCTCTGCTTAAATCTCTTGAGGCATTCCTTTGCTTTCGGGATAAAGTACAAGTTCTTTAGCAGATCAAGGCGCTACACGATCTGACTTCCTTCAGACTGAGGATGTCTCAACCTCAGCACTTACTGACATTTTGGGTTGGATAATTCTTCACTGTGGGGGACTGTCCTGTGTGCATTAGGATATTTAGCAGCATCTTTAGCCTCTACACACTAGATATCAGTAGTGTATATACCACTCCCCAGTTGTGACAACCAAAAATGTCTGCAGACATTGCTAACTGGGGGTCAAGGGGGAGTCGGGGGGGGGGGGCAAGATTGCCCCTGCTGGAGAACCACTGGATGAGAGGAGCATCCGCCCGTCGGAGCTCTTTTATTTCAGGAGTGTGCCTCGCTGTCCCTTCCTCATAGCCTGTGCATAGGTTTCTCCCTTCCTTACCCGGTTGATCCTCACTAGTCCTGTGCATCTCAGATGTTCTCTCCCCTAGGAAGCCCTCTCGGACCCTCTCAGACTGGGTCAGGGCTCCCACAGCCCCCTGGGCTCCCCTGTCCCAAGCACTGCCCACACTGGGTTGTCACTATCCACCTGTCTCCTCCGCTGACAGGAGCTGCAGGAGCACAGAACCGGGACTGTCTTGGTCATCACTGTGTCCCCAGCACCGCCCAGCTGGGGACTTGGCACAGGTCAGGTGCTCGGTGTTTGTGGAATGAATGGATCTTGAGGCAGAGCCTAAGCTGAGGTGGAAGTCCCATGGTGGATCCAGGTGTTCCGTGAGGATGTGCCGGAAAGCCTCTGGCCCAGCCTCATGGTTTTAGCTGCTTCCTGGGCCCCTTGGTGCGTGTTCCTGGGGATAGTGTGTGAGATTGGACATGTGGATCCAAGAGGAGGAACGGTGCTGTGTCCGCAGCCACCGCCACCCTCTCCTGGCCTATGGGGTCTAGACAGGCCTTGGCAGTCTCATGCTCCAGCCAGCCTGCTGCCCCGTCAGCCGAGGGCTGAGACACAGGACCCACAGATCCAGCATTCATCCCTTCAGTTAATGTGTATTTTGTCCCCGCTACAGGCTCTGATCCATGCTAATGCTGGAGATACAGCTGCGAGCAAAACAGAGGCCCTGCCCTCTTGGAGCTCATGTTCTATTTGAGGGCTTCAGGGTGGGGGTGGAAGAACAGGCGGGACTGTTCTAAGATAGATAGGAAAATGTATAGTGGATCAGATGTAATAAGTGCCATGGACAGAAAGAAAGCTGGGAGGGGGATAGGAAGTGAGGGGTGGGTAGGAGGGTTGTAATTTAAACAGGGTAGCTTGGGAAGGCCTCGCTAGAAGGTGACATTTAAACAGACTTGAAGAAGGGAGGCATATAGATACATGGGGGAAAGCCTTTCAGGTAAAGGGAACAGCAGGTGCAAAGGCCCTGAGGTGGGAGGTGCCTGGTGTGAGGAAGGAGCAGTGAGGAGACTGGTGTGGCTGGAGCTGGTGAGTGAGGGGAGATAGGTGAGAGCAGAGAGGCAGGGAGGGAGCCAGATCAGGCCCTTGGGGACCATGGTGAGGACTTTGCCTTCACTCTGAGGGAAGTGGAAGCCACTGGAGAGTTACCTCTTTTTTTTTTTTTTTTTTTTTATTGCTTTTTGGAGAGAGAAAGGTAGAGAGAGAGAGCCCACAATCTGGGTATCTGGTTATGTGCCTTGACTGGGAATCGAACCTACTGCCTTTTGGTGTAGGGGAATATGCTCCAACCAAATGAGCCACAGTGGCCAGACAAGAGTTACCTTTTTATTGAGGTGTAATTTAGATACTGTACCGTTCACCTGTGGTCAGTATAGACTTCGGTGGCTTTTAGTACATTTGTGCAGTTGTGAGGTACAAGCATCATCACAGTCCAGTCTGAGAACACTTGTCCCCTCAGAACATGTTCCTTTTGCAGTCACTCTCTGCTCCCACAGTGTTCCTTTTTGTTGCTGAGTACTATACCATGTACAGATACATGCGTTTCTTCATTCATGGAAGGACGTTTGGGTAATTTCTAGCTATTGTGCATAATGCTGCTGTGGACATTTGCGTATAAGCTTTCTCGTGGACATACGTTCTCATTTCTCTTGGGTAGGACCCAGGAGTGGGATCGCTGGTTTGCTTGGCAGGTACATATTTCCCTTTTTAAGCATCGACCTTGTTTTTCCAAGCAGCAGCGTCATTTTTCCCACTAGCAGTGTCTCCACACCCTCACCTGCACTTGTGGCTGGCCCTCTTTTTGATGCTGGACACCCTAGTGCACAGACATCTCATTGCGGTTTTCATTTGCATTTCCATGGGAAGGTGTCCAGCCAACTTGTCCACTATTGCGGATAGGAGAACAGGCCTGGGAGCCAGCCAGATGTGGGGTCAAATTCTGGCCTGGCCTCAAGCTTCCATTTCTTGACTCAGAATCAGCTCAGACCTGCTGGAAGCCCTTACTTGGTCCCCCAGTGCTCCTGAATGAGGGCCGTGCCTGTCTAATCTCCCTGTCTCCTGGCCAACACCTTCCTCGAACCTTTCCCTCTGCCCAGCACACCCTTCATCCAAATGTCAGAGACAGCTCCTGGGGAGGCTTCCTGACCCCCTAATCCAAGGATTTTCTTCATCTTCTGCTTATTTCCTCCAGGGCACTTTTCCTGTTTACCATTTTTAATTATCCCGTTTACTGTTCTGTGGGTGTGTTTCCCTCTAGATCTTGAACTCTGGGAGAGCAGGGCCAGAGCTGTGTGGCCACCACCTAGCACAGGGCCTGGCACACAGTGAGTGCTCAGGAAATATTTTTTCCAACACACGAAGGAAATCTTTTCTGAGCAAAATACACCTGCATTTTCACAATCTGGCCCTTGGGTCAGAAATGGGAAGGGTCAGAGAAGGGAAGTGATGTGTCCAAGATCTCACCGCCAGGAATGATGGGATAAGGCCTGCAGCCTGGGTCTGTCCGACCACCTTTCACCGTGGTGCTGTCCTGCACTTTGGGAGACGACAGAGAAAAGCCCTTGATGGTAAAGTGACAGGGAATGACAAATGACACCTTTAACAAACACTGGCCTCAGCTCCCGGGCAGCCCCATCTGGCCAGGGGGCCTCTGTCCCTGCTCCCCAGGGCTTTCAAGGCTGAGAGAAGAAGACATTGCAGAGGAGTGGGCTTGGGGCTGTGGCGGGGGCGGGGGGAGGCTGGGCTGTGGGGGGCCCCAGAGGGGGTGGATTTGGGTGGCCTGGGTGCTGGGGGCAAGCCCTTCAGGGAGCATTTGTTGATTCCACAGGTATTTATTGAGCCCCTGCTCTGCCGGCCCGAGGCTGGGTGATGCTTCCACCTGACGGTGACCATGACAGTCCTGGTCCTACCTCTTGAAGGCTGAGGGGTGAGGGGACGGAGCTAGGAGGAAGGAAGAGGGCAGGACTGGGAAGTTGGCAGGTTCTAGGACAGGGCTGGGAAGTTTCTCCATCTTGGGCCTTTCCAAACCTGACATGAAATTCTCTGCTTCTGAGCTTCTCTTTCGGAGGGAAGATTCCTTTGGGAAGCCCTGCCTGACTCGCTGGCCTGCCTACCCTCCCTCATCCTGCTGCTGTCCTTCCTGGGACACAGACAAGTGGCTTAGCCTCCCCAAGCCTCCATTCGCCCGCATGGAGATGTTCGAGGTTCCGGCCCACAGGGTGGTGTGCACTGTTTGTTGCACTCACCTTCGTTGTGGCTCACAGCAGTGTGGCTCATGCTGTGGTTGTGTTTTTCTGTCTGTCTCTCCTGCTGTTTCAGGAGCTCCTGAAGGGCTGGGCCCTGTACAGAGCCAGCCACAGCGGAGACCTCAGGAACTGTTTGCTCAGGGAAGGACCGTTCAGATAAACCCATGACTTGCATCGGCCATGTGACCCCTTCTGCATTGTTCCTCATAGTCACCTCCGCATCCTTGCTCCCTGGGCCGTGGCCCCATCCCCAGGGAGCAATGGACAGTCCTCAGAGTCAGACTGTGTCTCTCACCACCTTTGTTTCTGTACCTGCTGCTTCCCTCATTGCCTCCTCTGCACTGGCCACTTGTATTTTAGATCTCGGCGCTGATGTCCCCTCTTCCAGGAAGCTCTCCCTGACCTCTGGACCAGGTGCCCTCTCTATGTTCAGCCCTGTGCCAGGTTGCATTCTCCCTCCTTATCCTGGTCTCTGTCTCCTGCAGGTGACCAGCAATGGCAGCATCGGGAGGGACCTGCCAGCGGAGACCCAGCCCCAGAACCCACCCCAGCCAGCACCCAACGCCTGGCAGGTCATCAAAGGTGTCCTGTTCAGGTAAGCGGATGCCAGTTTGCTTTTTTATCTTTTAATAAGTTTTTACTGCTTTTAGATAGAAAGAGGAAGGGAGAGGGAGATTGAAACATCGATGAGAGAGAAACGTCAACATCCATTGGCTGCCTCCTGCATGCCTCCTGATCGGGATCAAGCCCGAAACCCCAGCAGTCAAACCAGTTACCTCCTGGTACATGGGTCGATGCTCAAGCACTGAGCTACACCAGCCGGGCATGGTGTGCTTTTGTTCATGGAAAAAAGTGCAATGAAAGGGAAGAATCCTTAAGGATGACCATCATTTCTATATTGGTGGGAGCTGTATTTTTTTTCTTAATGATAGAATTTTTTTAATGGGGCAAAATATACCACATTATTAATATTCTAGGGCTGCTCTAACAGATAGCACTAACTGGGTGACTTACACAACAGAAATTAATTTCTTACAACTCTGGAGGCCAAAAGTCTGAGATCAAGGGCATGTCTGGTGTCTCCTGAGGCGTCTCTTCTTGGCTTGTAGATGCCTGCCTTGCGGTATCTTCACATGGTCTTTCCTCTGTGGGTGCCTGTGTCCTAATCTCCTCTTCTTTTTTGTTTTTCTTTTTTTCTTATTCTTTTTTTAATCTCCTCTTCTTATAAGGACACCAGTCCTATTGGATTAGGGCTCACCCTATGGCCTCACTTAGCCCTATCTGAAAATACAGTCACTGAGGTACTGAGGGTTATGACTTGACATATGATTTGGGGGATACAATTCAGACACAACATACACATTACATGTAACTTACCATTTTAACTATTTCTAAATGTAACATTCAGTGGCATTAATTATATTGACATTGTTGTACAACCATCACTACCATTCACCTCCACAACTTTTTCCTCTTCCCAAACTGAAACTCTGTCCCCCTTAAACACTAACTCCTCGTTGTCCCTTCCCGCCATCCCTTGACATCCACCTTTCTACTTTCTGTCTCTGAATTTGACTGCTCTCAGTACCTCATTTAAGTGGAGTCATACGGTCCGTCTTTTTGCGACTGGTTGCTGGTGATCCTTTTACATGTGGATTCATATGGCCATTCCTGGGCGGTGGGAGCACAGGGCGTGCCTCCTCCAAGCCCGGCCTCTGAGGCCTGGAGAGATACTGGGTGGATCTGCAGAATGGGCATTTCTTTTCCTGGAGAGGTATTTTAGCGAAATGGTCAAGAAACCAGGCCACACAGTCAGGCAGCCAGTTCTTCCCCTTATTGGCTCTAAGGGGCAACAGGACGTAATTGTTTAAAGCAGTCATCCCCTTGGCTAGAACATTCCCACCTGGCCATGACCAGATGCAAGGGATGGTCTTTATTTTGGGAAACTGAGCACCCAGCTGAAAAGCAGGGGTTCTGTTTCTGAGGAAGAATGGAATAGTGGTTCAGGGGGAGCAACATCTCATCACTTCCATGTCATCTCCCCCCCCCCCCCAAAAAAAAACCACACTGTAACTAATACATGCTTATTATACAAAATTAAACAACTCAAACAATACAGAAGAGTATAAAGAAAATAGTAACAAAGAAGTATAACGTATTGGTGGTCATCCTATTAACACATACCTGTAATTGGCCTTAAATGAGATTATAGAAGGATTCTCACAGACAAAGAGTTGTTCAAAATAGAAAAGAATTGGGAGCAGCCTGCTTGTCCAAAATAGGGGATCAGATACTGAAATTTTGGGAGGAGGATAGGTATAGCATCAGACTGTGTCTAAGAGCCCAGGCCTGCACATACATCTCAGCGCCCCCACCCCAACCTCTGAGCTGTGTGACCTGGTCAGGTGGTCGCCCCTCTGATGCCTGAGTTTCTGCCTCAGAGAGGAATCCTGACAGCTCACAGGTCATCAAAAGAATTCCAAGAGTTCCCTCGCTGGTGAGGCTCAATTGGGCATCATCCTGTGCACTGAAAGGTTGCTGGTTTGATTCCAGGTCAGGGCTCATGCCCAGCTTGTGCGCTCCATCCTTGGTGGGGGTCATGCAGGAGGCAGCAGATTGATGTTCTGCTTTGATCTATGTTCTGCTCTCACATTGATGTTTCTCTCCCTCTCCCTCTCTTTCTAAAAATCAATAAAAATGTCTGAAAAATAAAACAATTCCATGAAAACCCATGTCAGCTGGGGGCATAAGAGCTGGCACGTGCTCAAAGTTGGGCATGATTGCTTTTGTTTACTGTTTATAAAACCTTAGAACATATAAAGAGGAACAGTTGAAAGATAGTCCACAAGCCTCGATGCAGTCACAGACCACCTGCTGGTGGGGGACAGACCTGCTGCCTCTGAGAGTGTCACACCGGACAGTGAGAAGCTGTTCAGGAGAGAAACTCTGCACTCTGCAGCCAGGACACTCATACGTCTTTCCTGACCTGTACCCCACGCTTCTCCAGCTGTGGAGCCCCTGTCCCTCCTCTTCCCTGTTCCTCTCCTCCCCCCATGTCCAACAAGGACTTGGCATTTTCTTATGTATCAGTTTCTTTCATGCTTTAAGCAGCTATGAATAGAGATTATTTTTATCTTTCCCTTAATTTTTACATGAGGCAGCCTATTTTATACAGTTCTGCACCTTGATTTTTTTCATTAGCAATGTATCTTAGAAATCTTTCCACATCGGTGCATAAAGGAACTTCCTTCAGATAGGCATTTTTCAACCAGCCACAGTGTAGGCTAATTTCCTTTCTTAGAACCAGGCAGCCCCAAACATCAGTTCAGAGTCTCTCCTGGAGTTTTAAAATGGAATCAGGCTTTGTTTTAAGGGGTCTGTAGCTCCCTGAAGCTTCCAGCAGATTGCATTGAAATGGCCTTTTTTGAGGGTAGTCTCCATGGTTCTTAGCACATCCTCACATTACACCAGTGCTTACCTGGAGCTGGGAGCTGGGTGGATAAATGAATGGGGTGGGAAGGAGAGTTTTCACTATATGTCTTTTCATAAATCTAAGTTTTTTCTGAACCTGTGGAAGGAATATCTATTTAGGGTGGGAGAGATTTAAAGGCTCTTTTATTTGCTTACTCTGCAGAGGTGGTCCCCTGTGGGCCTGGGATCCTCTGGCGGGGCTTCGTGGCCTGGGATGCTGGGGTGGAGGCAATGTCCACAAGGCCTCTGAGTGGGCCCCAAAACTGTGGGTACACGAGTACACACAGATGTTCTTATGTTCTTCAGGGCGCAGGGGATCTGGAATCCTAGAAAGGTCTGGTCTGGTCTCCCTCGTTTTACAGGGACCCAGAGGACCAGAGGGGTTGGGACTCCCTCCTCAGGCCACACATTAAGCCAGTGGGCGTCCCTGCTCCACACTCTCCCTGGGCGAATTCACTCAAATGGCAGCCTCTCCTGGGGGCAGAGGGGTCCCCAGAGATTGTCGGTGCTAGACCTTCCTTTCCCCAGCCATGTGCATCAGGGACTTCTTGGGGAGGCAGCAGATGGCTCAGCTGGGCCATGGCTCCTGAGACCCCAGACCCCAGGGCTCCATTGGCTTCTACAGGCAGAGACAAGTTCCCGAGCCTGATCATGCCCTTTGGTGTGGTTTGGGGCTCAGCAGGGAGGCACCCTACCCATATCAGAATTCCCTTGTAGTGTTTTTCCATTCCAAAGTTTATTGTATGACTTTTTCCTATAAGGAAAATAATAACAGTAATAGCTAACACTTGTACTTACTGAGTATGTACCTGGCTTCATTCCGAATGATGTCATTGCATATGTATATATCAGTGTATTTAATGCTTATAAACAACCCTACAAGGTAGGCAGTGTTAGCCCCATTTTAATAGTGGAGGAAACAGGCCTAGAGAGGTGAAGAAGCTTGTTCGAGGTCACAGTAAGTGACAGAGCTGGGCTTCAGTTCCAGGTACTGAAGTTTAGAGGCTGAGCATGTAACTCCTCTGCAATGTAGCTTTTTGCTTTTTTTAAAAAAATGTTTTTATTGATTTCAGAGAGGAAGGGAGAGGGAGAGCGAGAGAGAGAGAAACATCAATGATGAGAGAAAATAATTGATCAGCTGCCTCCTGCACACCCACTACTGGGGATGGAGCCCACAACCTGGGCACGTGCCCCAACCAGGAATGGAACTGCGACTCCTGCTCATAGGTGCTCATAGGTTGACGCTCAACCACTGAGCCACACCAAGTACCGTAGGTTGCTATATAGGTTTTTATACCTGTAATTAATAAGTACTTGTCTCAGTTAATAATTACACAGCTGCTGTATCTGAGAGACCTGAATTAATGCAATAGATATTTATTTCTCGCTCACATACTAGGGTGGACTAAGCAGACCAGAATTTTGCAGTCTGCTGCGACCCAGACTCCTCCCTGTTTTTTGATCCACCGTTGCTAGGTTTTGCCCCTATTCCTCAGGGCCTAAGACAGCTGCTGAAGATCCAGTCACCACATCCATATTCCGGGGGAGGGAGGGATGAAATCAAGGAGGGATGTTCTTTCTCATTAAAGACACTTTCCAAAAACTCAACATAACACATTGTTTTTTCATTTTATTGACCAGAACTTTACCTTGTATCTTACCCAGCTGTAAGTAAGGCTGGAATTGTCTCTTTTCTGGTTGGCCAAGGGGTCCCGCTAAAATTTAGTTTGCTTACCAAGGAAGAAGGGGAAGATGGATATTGGGAAACAACTATCAATCTGGTGTAGTTTTGTTTTGGGGCTTTTATTTTGTTCATTAGTGCCGGGAACCAATTCCAGCATGTAATAATTACAAGAGTTTCACCAAAAGGTTGGTGAAACTTGGGGAGCTCAACAGGGTTGAGTCAGATGTAGTTTACCTGTTGGAAAGGCTAAAAGGCACTTCCCCCAAACCTGAATAGGATAATAGTTTGCTGCCAGACAGCTCAGGGCATTTTATTGCCTCCTGTTGGCCAAACACCTAAACAGCTGTAGGCTATTCCCCAGACTGATAATGCTTCTGTATTCTACCCTTTGAAACCTTACCCTTTGAAGTGTATATTTCCACCTTGCCTTGGGACAAATTGTGTTTAGTAAATACCATGGGTCCTTAGACAAGGTAGAGTCTTTAGCTCCCTTTAGCTGAAGCTCCCCTGACCCCCAATGCCTTTCAAAATTATCTTTCATCTTTGGGCTCCTTTTTTTAAAAATAATTTTAAATATATATATATATTTTATTGATTTTTTTACAGAGAGGAAGGGAGAGGTATAGAGAGCTAGAAACATCAATGAGAGAGAAACATTGATCAGCTGCCTCCTGCACACCCCCTACTGGGGATGTGCCTGCAACCAAGGTACATACCCTTGACCGGAATTGAACCTGGGACCTTTCAGTCCGCAGGCCGACGCTCTATCCACTGAGTCAAACCGGTTTCGGCTGGACTCCTTCTTAATCATCTATGCGCAGCCCCTTTCTCCAGAATGCTGAACCCTTTGTAAGGCTAGGAAAAGAACCCTGGCACATTAGAAAAAAATTTAAAAAAAAAGCATAAAGAAGAAAGTAAAAGTCACCTAAGATAAATGTCATCATCATTACTGTATTGACACAATCCTTTCACACATTGATTCATGTTGATGTTCACCCGAGGATATTTCCCATTGATTTTCAGAGAAAGTGGGAGAGACAGAGAGACAGAGAGACAGAGAGAAATATCGATGTGAGAGAGACACATGGATTGGTTGCCTCACACACATGCCCTGACCAGAATTAATCCTGGGACTCTTTAGTCTGCAGGCCAGTGCTCTATCCACTGAGCCAAACCAGCTAGGGCTGTGTATTCATTCTTTTTTTTCCCCATTTCAATAAATCTTTATTGTTCAGATTATTACATTTGTTCCTCTTTTTTCCCCCCATAGCTCCCCTCCGCCCGGTTCCCACCCCACCCTCTGCCCTTACCCCTCCCACTGTCTTCATCCATAGGTGTACGATTTTTGTCCAGTCTCTTCCCACACCCCCCACACCTCTTTCCCCCCGAGGATTGTCAGTCCACTCCCTTTCTATGCCCCTGATTCTATTATATTCACCAGTTTATTCTGTTCATCAGATTTTTTATTCACTTGATTTTTAGATTCACTTGTTGATAGAGATGTATTTGTTGTTCATAATTTTTATCTTTACCTTTTTCTTCTTCCTCTTCTTAAAGAATACCTTTCAGCATTTCATATAATACTGGTTTGGCGGTGATGAATTCCTTTAGCTTTTTCTTATCTGTGAAGCTCTTTATCTGACCTTCAATTCTAAATGATAGCTTTGCTGGGTAGAGTAATCTTGGTTGTAGGTTCTTGCTATTCATCACTTTGAATATTTCTTGCCACTCCTGTCTGGCTTGCATAGTTTCTCTTGAGAAATCAGCTGGCAGTCGTATGGGTGCTCCCTTGTAGGTAACTGTTTTTCTCTTGCTGCTTTTAATATTCTCTCTTTGTCTTTTGCTCTTGGCATTTTAATTATGATGTGTCTTGGTGTGGTCCTGTTTGGATTCCTTTTGTTTGGGGTTCTGTGTGCTTCCTGGACTTATAAGTCTATTTCTTTCACCAGGTGGGGGAAGTTTTCTGTCATTATTTCTTCAAATAGGTTTTCAGTATCTTGCTCTCTCTCTTCTTCTGGCACCCCCATAATTCGGATGTTGGTACGCTTGAAGTTGTCCCAGAGGCTCCTTACACTATCTTCATATTTTTGGATTCTTTTTTCTTTATGCTTTTCCGGTTGGGTGTTTTTTGCTTCTTTGTATTTTAAATCTTTGACTTGATTCTTGCGATCCTCTAGTCTGCTGTTGGATCTCTGTATATTATTTTTTATTTCAGTCAGTGTATGCTTAATTTCTAGTTGGTCCTTTTTCATATCCTTGAGGGTCTCACTAAATTTATCGGCCTTTTCTAGAAAATTCTTGAAAAACCTTATAACCATGGTTTTGAACTCTATATCCAGTCATTTGCTTTCCTCCATTTATTTCATTTGTGACCTGTTTCTTTGTCTCCGCATTTTGACTGCTTCCCTGAGTTGATATGTGTCTCTCTCATATCTATATTTTTCTCTGTCTCCTCCTTCGTCCCTCCCTTCCACAAATGGAAAAAATATCCTCTGTTGAGGATTAACAACAACAACAAAATCAGAACTAACTTATTACTTACTATCTGCCTCTCCAGTTTTCAGGTGAGGTTTCTGAAATGTTGCTTATGTTGCTTTCTAAGGTTCTGTGCTTGTAAAACACTGGGCTAGCACAGGTTTTTGGGTTGTCTCACTTTGGGATTCCAGTGGACTGGGGCATGAATGTTTTCTAGTCTGAGGTTTCAAGGGTCCAAGCTCCTGTGCCCTGTGGTCACCAGGAGCTTCTGGAGGACTTGGTGAGGGGGATCTGCATGGAGACCAGGGCAGTGCCAGGCCCCCCACACTACCAGACAGTGGCATCTGGGTCTCTCCCCAGACATGGCCTTTGAGGGCATCCTATCTCTCACCAGCCCTGTGACTGCCTTCTCATCCTTGGCCACCAGCCCCAGGTCAGGCCCCAGCAGGTGCGAGTCAGAAGGAGGTCAGGTGGACTCATGTCGGAAGGAAAAGGCTGGGGGACTCATCACCTGCCCTGCTTCCCTCCTCAGGATCTTCATCATCTGGGCCATCAGCAGCTGGTTCCGCCGAGGGCAGGCCCCTCAGGACCAAGTGGGCCCCGGAGGAGCCCCGCGCGTCGCCAGCCGCAACCTGTTCCCCAAAGACACTTTAATGGTAACTGCTGGCTGGGAAGCCAGACAAGGGAGATGAGAGTGCCAGGGAGGGTGTGGGGAGTGACATGGGCAGTCATCTGGTTCCTGGTTACTGTCAGGTCTGTGAATGGGTCCAGAGCTGAGGAACTCTGGGTCTATCCATAATACATTAAACCTGTCACTCAAGTGACACCAGTAAGGGAAAAGTAAATTCTTTTGGTTTTGTGGGGCTTCTATCCCTGGGGAAGAGGAACATCCAATGAGTCACTCAATTGTTTAAAAACTATCTTAGCAGAGTCCTTAATGTATTTTGTTTCAGTATGTTCAGGCTTTAAAAGTTGCAAAGGGGCAGTCAATTGGGGAAAAAGGAGACATATATAAAACTTCAGACAATTAAAAAAAAAATGTTACAAAGGGAGCCCTAGCCGGTTTGGCTCAGTGGATAGAGTGTCAGCCTGCAGATTGAAGGTTCGATTCTGGTCAAGGGCATGTACCTCAGTTGTAGGCTTGATCCCCGGCCCCGGTCAGAGCCCATGCGGGAGGCAACCAATGGATGTGTCTCTCTCACATCGATGTTTTCAGTTTCCAGAATTGTAGTCAGCGGGGCGACCACGGCTCAGCTGTTCTTGGTCTGTGGGCCTTCAGGGCTCTGGACAAAGACGGCCACGGGGACGTGAGAAGAGAGGGAGTTCTTGGAGGCGTGGCTTCCCTGTGTTCTCGGTAGCGGCTGATGTTCCTGCAGATCCTGACCGTGCTTTATCCATAGCCTGCAGAGCTCTGACTGGGAAGGCCGTAAGAGGCTGAGAAGGGAGAAGATAATTCAGGGAGGTCTTGATCCTTTCTAACCCCAAATTCTAATTGCTAGGCTGGCCATTCTCTTTTTTCTTTTAATATATTTTTATTGATTTCAGAGAGGAAGGGAGAGGGAGAGAGAGGGAGAAATAAAAATCAATCGACTGCCTCCTGCACACCCCACACTGGGGATTGAGCTCGCAACCCAGTCATGTGCCCTGACCGGGATGAACCGTGACCTCCTAGTTCATAGGACAATGCTCAGCCACTGAGCTGTGCCAGCCGGGTGAGGCTGGCCATTCTTTGTTGTTGTTTTTTTGCTCATAGACATCACAGACTCAGACCAGGACAGATGTGGTGGGGTATGAGAAAAGAGAAAATTTATTCTACTAGCTGCTACTCTTCTCTCCACTAACTCCCCTTTTTCTTCACCCAACAAAGTTATTCATATTAGTAGGCTGACCACTGCCACAGCTCTTCATCTGCTCTTTACCCGTCAACCTCAGAGGCTCTTAATGAGGAACCCTAAGCTCCCCACTTCTCCTCCCCACAGAACCTGCACGTGTACATCTCAGAGCACGAGCACTTTACAGACTTCAACGCCACGTCAGCACTCTTCTGGGAGCAGCACGACCTTGTGTATGGCGACTGGACTAGCGGCGAGAACTCAGACGGCTGCTATGAGCACTTTGCTGAGCTCGACATTCCACAGGTGGGGACGGCTCCTGAGCTCTGGCCCCCAGGCTGCTCACCTTGCATGGAAGGGCCTTTCCATGAACCACCTCCCAGTCCTGTGGTCTGGAGGTTAGGCTCCAAGCCTGGCTGTGCCCTCAGTTCACATGCTTCGTGGCCACAGGCAGGTCCCTGAAGTCTCGGGCCATGGCCTCCACACATCTCCATGTGCATGGAGTTGGAATTGGCCTAGGATCGTGTATTTCTGTGGTTTTAACCAGTGAAAGATTACTAATTGTCCTTGGGGGTGTCCAGTCATCACTAGTTTGTCAGGCAGCCCAATCCTATATAAGAAAAGGGTAATATGCAAATCGACCAAACAGCTGAACGACCTGTCTCTCTGACGTGCTCTGACCACCAGGGAGCAGACGCTCAACACAGGAGCTGCCCCCCTGGTGGTCAGTGAGCTCCCATAGGGGGAGTGCTGCTCAGCCACAATCCGGGCTGACGGCTGGCGAATGCAGCGGCCTGCCTCCCTCGTGGCAGCGCTAAGGATGTCAGACTGTGGGTTATGCCCGCTCCCCGCGGGGACATCCCCCGAGGGCTCCCAGACTGCAGGCTGAGGAACACCCCCCACCCCCCCACACACACATCAGTGCACGAGGCCTCTAGTTTGAAAATAACAGTTAACATTGATTAAGCACTTATACTCTGTGCAGGGCACCAAGGTAGGCCAACTAGTGTAAACCTCCCAGTAACCCTATAAAGTGGGAACTCTTCTCTCCAGTGATGAGGACATTGAGGTACAGAGAGCTAAAGTGACCCACCTAAGGTCACAGAGCTAATGAGAGATTTGAACTCAGGCTCTCTGGCTCTGGATGCTGTTCCAGTTCTGCCTCCCCTAAGACGCCCTTCCTGACTCTCAGGCTCTGGCAGCTGCCCTCTCTGAGCTCTCCCACCCAAGCCCTGCCCACACGGGGGTTGTCACTTCCTGGACATGGGTCTCTCCCCATCATGGGACTGTGAGCCCTCTGAGGGTAAGGCTAGGACTATCTTGCTAACCACTGTGCCCCAGCTCTCTTCAGCATGGGGCTGGGTACAGAATGTTGAACAATCAGTGAATTTGCTGCATTAATGACGTTGACATCTCCTTGGGGCTGCACACTCATTTATTTCTCTCTAGCAGGTCTCCTTGGCCTCCTGAGGGGGAAGGGGGCATGTCTGCTCTGTCTCTGTCTTGGTCTGTGGGGGTGGCTGGACACGGTGTGGACACAGTCTTTCTGAGGCCGATAGGCTAACCTGTGCTGAGGGATGGCTTCCACCAGACTCTTGCCCAGGATCCAGGCCCCTCCCTCCCTGAGGTCCCCGCTAGCCTGTGGGGCAGCAAGCCGGGCAGCAAAAGCCACCCCAAGGACTTGGATCTGACCCTCCTTCCCAGGTTTGAGGTGGGACGGTATCTCAGTTGCACCTGATTTTAATTTATGGCGCTGACTGATGACACGGAGAGGCCAGTGCCATTGAAAGAAGAATTAATTACATTTCCCGAGGCGGGCGGCGCCATGTAACACAGGGCCACATGGGGAAGCACCGAGGTTGTGCAGGAGCAGAAGGAGCGAGAGGGGAAGCCTAGGCCAGAGTCTCTACTGGGGTTTCCTCAGGAAAGACTAGGAGGGTAGGGAAACAGCTTAGGAGGGCGTGGGTGGGGCTGTGGGTTTGGGATTGGTTGGTTTGCATATAAAAGGCCTGTTCCTGGGCAGGGGAGTTATCTATTATCTGTAGGAATTAGCCAGTCCTGTAGGGGCAGTCTCTACCCAGCTAGCTACGTCCTCTAAGATGTTAAAACAGTATAAAAAACAAAAACAGGATGAGCACAGAGGTGGACTTCAGAGGCAGGGAAGCGAGGAGGATGCAGTGTGGCCAAGTGAAGCCAGCTCTGCACAGTCAGAGAGGGCTCAGATGTGCCCTAGCAGGTGGCCACCCCTCTTCAGTGTTCTCCTCCGTATGTGGTGGGCGTGAGCATAATGCCCCGCCTGGAGAGCTGGAAGAAGAAAGGTACGGGCAAAGCGGGCAGAGCGGTGGGACGTAGATGGTGAGAGGCAGAGCCTCAAAGGAGCCCACAGACTGGGTTCAGATCCATTCACTGCACATTTTGTAAGCTCTCTCTGTGAGCCCTGAGGGCTCTTCTGGAAAATGGCTATAACACGACCGCTGCAATAGGTCTGTGTGTTGTAGGAATGTGAACCCAGTGGATTCGGCAGTTACCTTTGGAGTACCCAGAGCAGGGTCTGGTGCTCCCCCTCCTACCCCATCCCAGGTTTTACTGTTGAATGAATTAAGGTCATTTATTGAGCTCCTACTTCGTGCCCGAGTGACATGCCAGGTGCTCTGGGATAATCCCGACTGCACTGCTGTGCCCTCAGCTCTCATGACCTGCACCCTGTGGGTGGGCATAGAGGCTCAGCGTGGGGAAGTGCTAGAACCGGGATTTGAAGCTGAGTCTCTCTGCTCTTAACCACTTAGCTACACTGCTTGCCTGGCTGGAGAACTGGGGGTGGGGAATCTGCTGGGGGCATATGTCGTGAGGCGCTTCAGCATTTCCTTCTCTCTGTTGGCCCGCCTTGCAGAGCGTTCAGCAGAATGGCTCCATCTACATCCACGTCTACTTCACCAAGAGTGGCTTCCACCCAGATCCCCGGCAGAAGGCCCTGTATCGCCGGCTCGCCACAGTCCACATGTCTCGGAGTAAGTCAGTCTCCGCAGCTCAGGTCCACAGTCCAGGCAGCTGGCAGCCTGGGTGCCCCAAGCCAGTGAAGGACCTCGAATCCCAGGTCCACAAGGACTGGCAGGAACCCTGCGCCCAGGGAGTCTGGGATTGGAGGCCCATCCTTTGTGCCTCTGTAGACACCCCTCCGGCAGACATGAGAGCAGTGGGCTTAGAATGAGCAGGTGGGTCTCGCTGTTGTGCTCAGTGGTTGAGCGTTGACCTATGAACCAGGAAGTCATGGTTCGATTCCAGGTTAGGGCACATGCCCGGGTTGTGGGCTCGATCCCCAGTAGGGGGCGTGCTGGAAGCAGCCAATTGATAATTATCTCTCCTCATTGATGTTTTTCTCTCTCTCCCTGTCCCTGTCTCTCTGAAATCAATAAAAACATATTTTAAAAAATATATACTTTTTTTTTTAAAGTAAAAAAGAAAGAACAGGTGGACAAGGGGACTTTTGAAGGGGAGGTGATGGGCCAGCTTCTGTGTAGCACCTGGCTTGGTAGAAGTAGATGCTTAATAATAGTCTGTGCATGGACAGTGGGTTCATTTAATGAGCACAGGGAGACGGGAGGCCCTTTGAAATTTGTTTCATTCAGTGTGACCTCTAATCGCATCTGAGTCAGCCCAGTCCGCGTGAATGGGCACTGCACACGTGTGTCACCCTTGAGATGCCCTGTGGGACGGTGCCTGTGTCCCAGGTGACCTGTTCAGATGGGTCCTATGTGGCTTTGCTGTGAGCCCTCTATTCTCAGACACACACCTCTGAGCAGTGCCCTTTATTTTCGAAGGCAAGATGCGGAGGGCCCTGGGACTAGATAAGGTCCCCTATTCTCATCCTTGCTGGGTGCCCACCAAGTGAATCCCTATCGGATGGGACTGCGAGTCACCAATGAGAAGCCCTGGGTCAGGGATGGCCATTTGTGGCTTATGACACAGCCTCATATTAAAATATTTTCTCGCCCAGGGCATCTCCTTAAATTATTTTTTTTTCTTCTCTTGTTAGAAGTACAGTCGACCCTTGAATAACACAGGGATTAGGGGTGCTAGTCCTCTACACAGTTGAAAATGTGTAAATTTTTTTTCCCATTTTTTATTTTGTATAATTTTTTACTCCCCAAAACTTAATTGTCCCTTAGTATGTTTGGGGGATTGGTTCCAGCACCCCAGTGAGTACCAAAATCTGAGGATGCTCAAGTCCCTTATATAAGATGGCATAGATCAGTGCATACAGTTAGCGCTTCACATGCATGGACTCCCAACCGCAGATCAAAAACAATACAGTTATTTCTTTTTAAAAATCTGCATAGAAGTTGACCTGCGCAGTTAACTTCCATGTTGTTCAAGGACCAACTGTATATGGTTTAAATATACTTTTTATTGATTTCAGAGAAAAGGGGAGAGGGAGAGAGAGACAGAAACATCAGTGATGAGAGAGAATCATCGATCGGCTGCCTCCCACCCCCCTCCCCCCACACCGAGGATCGAGCCCACAACCCGGCCATGTGCCCTGACCGGGAATCAAACTGTGACTTCCTGGTTCATAGGTCGACACTCAACCACTGAGCCACGCTGGCCAGGCTGTATATGGTTTAAAATTCAAATAATAAACAAAACAGTGAGACTCATCAGTCCCCTTTTCCCCAGTTCCTACCCCCCACAGGCAACTGCTTTCAAATTCATTTAGCTGTTTCTTCTGTTCCTTAATCCCCAAGGCTCTCAATAACAAGTTGCTATCTCAATTTCTTGGCTTTTCAGTTTTAGATATGACCTCCTGACCTCTTACTCTGGAAGAGGAAATTCTAGCACATTAACATAATTTTGACTAGATTAACATTTAGTATTCAAATGATTGAGTGTGTGATTCTTTTTTTAAAATATGTTTTTATTGATTTCAGAGAGGAAGGGAAAGGGAGAGATAGAAACATCAATGATGAGAGAGAATCATTGATCGGCTGCCTCCGGCACGCCCCCTACTGGGTATAGAGCCTGCAACCCCAGGTATGTACCCTGACTGGGAATCGAACCATGACCTCTTAGTTCATAGGCCCATGCTCAACCACTGAGCCACACCATCCGGACTAGTATGTGATTCTTATTTACATCTGAACCACACAGTGAACATAGTTTTTTTTTTTCTTTCCTGTCCAATTTCTCCTTTTCTGTGAGGTTAGTGAGTGTTGGCATTTTTTCGCTCACTCTTTGTGTCTTTGTCCCGGAGTCCACTGTCTCCTAATTGGCCGTCATAGGAATCTCTCCCTGTACTTGAGTTTCACCAGCAAATTTTGTTAGCTCCATCTCAATTTCATTTCTTGTTCCTGTGAATTTGGTGCTGGTCTATCCAGCTGTTTTGTGTGTGGCATGGTAACAGACACACTTCTATTCTTGTGGTTAGGTCTTCCTTATTTTGATATAAAAATAGCCCAGTCTCTGCGGCTGGGACCCTGGACTGGCGATCTCTGGAGGGATGGTACGGTGGTGCCAGGTCTAAGTATTGTATTTTGTGAAAAGTGCTGAAATAACAGGAATTCATTCAGAGACCATTTCTGTGCCACAAGAAATAAAAGCATTTTGGCTGTGGAATGAGACAGAAACATGACATCCGGGCTTGGCCGATGTCACAGATCAGGTGGTACTGGCTGTTCCTCAAGAACATGTCCAGCCCTGAATCGGTGGTGCAGTTGGTTGGAGCACTGTCCCGTGCACCAGGATTGTGGGCTCGATCCCCAGTCAGCACATTCCAAGTGGCAGGTTCAATCCCCCGTTGGGGCGAGTAGAGGACACAGCCGATCGACGTTTCTCTGTCACATCAATGTTTCTTTCTATATCCCTAACAATCAATAAAAACTTATCTTGGGGTGAGGATTAAAAAGAAAAAGATGTGAAGCTTGAGTGGAGGTGGACCAAGGTGGGGGAGAAATGAGGACATCTGTAACCGTGTCAACAATAAAAATAAAGTTCAGAAGAAAAGAATATGTCAAGCGTGGAGGTCAGCTCCTCCGGCTCAGTCAGCAGATGAAATTGCCATCCTCCTGCCATTAGTGGAGGGCAGTGCTGTGGAGCCGCTTGAGAAAGATAGGAAGTTGAAGAGGAACCTAAAGGGATAATAACACTCACTGCTGAGGAACTTCCAGCAGGTGAGTCTCAGTTACAGCTTCTCCGCTCTGTGGTGCGTGCCCTCTCTGTAGGGACCACGAGAAAGAACTTGGAAGGGAAAAGAGCTTAGAACAGTGGTTCCCAGCGTGGGGCGCATGTCCCACAGGGGGCAGTTTGATTTTTCTTTAAAGATATATTTTATTGCCGAAGCCGGTTTGGCTCAGTGGATAGAGCGTCGGCCTGCGGACTCAAGGGTCCCAGGTTCGATTCCGGTCAAGGGCATGTACCTTGGTTGCGGGCACATCCCCAGTAGGGGGTGTGCAAGAGGCAGCTGATCGATGTTTCTCATCGATGTTTCTAACTCTCTATTCCTCTCTCTTCCTCTCTGTAAAAAATCAATAAAATATATTTTAAAAAAAAGAAAAGATATATTTTATTGACTTCAGAGATGAAGGAGAGGGAGAGAGAAATTAATGATGAGAGAGAATCATTAATCACTGCCTCCTGCATGTCCCACACTGGGGATTGAGCCTACAACCCAAACATGCGCCCAGACCAGGAGTTGAACCCTGACCTCCTGGTTCATAGGTCGATGCTCAACCACAGAGCCATGTCAGCCGGGCCAATTTAATTTTTTTTGGTAAATATCATTTTATTGATTTCAGAGAGGAAGGAAGAGGGAGAGAGATAGAAACATCATTGATGAGAATAATGGATTGGCTGCCTCCTGCATGCTCCCTAGTTGGGATCGAGCCTGCTACCCAGGCATGTACCCTTAACCAGAATCGAACCCGGGACCCTTCAGTCTGCAGGCCAACGCTCTATCCACTGAGCCAAACTGGCCCGTGCTCAATTTGATTTTTAAGGGGCAATTCGAGAATGAGTTATTAACTGTAAATTTTATGCATTTCTTATGGTTCTAGGGGGCCTCATATACAATCTATACTAATAAAAGGGTAATAGGCTAATTTGACTGGACGTCTTCTGGACGACCATCCGGATGTCCTTCCTGACAAAACCGAGCCTGGGCGAAGCTGCCCTGCGGTGGTCCTGGGCACCAGCGCCTGCAGCCCGGGAGACAGAGTAGCCGGCTGCCTATGGTCCCAGGCCTCAGCCAGCTGGAGAAGCTGCCCTCCCCAAGGTCCCAGGCGCCAGCGCCTGCTGCTGGCTGCAGCCTGGGAGACAGAGAAGCTGCCTGCCCCGCGGTTCTGGGCCGCAGCCAGCTGGAGAAGCTGCCTGCCCCGTGGTCCCAGGCGCCAGCGCCTGCGGCTGCGGCCCGGGTGAAGCCACCCACCCACTGTCCCCTGTGATGGCGGCCGGCCTGGGTCCCGGGTGCCTGTGGCCAGCCAGAGGGAGGGAAGCCCGGCTCCCGGGTGCCTGCGGCCAGCTGGAGGAGGGAATCCTGGGTCCCAGGAGCAGGGTCAAGGCAGAGGCGTTTAGGGGCGATCAAGCCAGCAGGGGAGCAGTTAGGGGCGATCAGGCCGGCAGACAGAGGTGGTTAGGGGTGATCAGGCCGGCAGACTGGCGAGCAGTTAGGAGCCATCAGTCCCGGATTACGAGAGGCATGTCACCCATGGTGGTCCCGGATTGGAGAGGGTGCAGGCCGGGCTGAGGGGACACCCCTCCCCCCCATGCACGAATTTCGTGCACTGGGCCTCTAGTATATAAATATATATTGTGACATATTTATGCATTTCCGTTCTCTGTTATATGTTTTGAAACTTTGCTATTTTTTATATCACTTCATATTATTATTTTTTAGCAATTTCTTAGTGATTTCTTCCTCAGTATTTCACCTATCCTTTGGTTCTTTTATTTTTCTTTCATGGATGCCACGTTCTTTGGAAGCTTGTTTAGACCAAGTTAATGGCCTTTCAGGCTTCCTCCACGTGAATAGGAGCTCACTTTTTGAATAATAAGAATTATATGTCACAGGGAGGCATCAGGATTTTAGAGATGCTTAGGTGCGGCATGGCCAAAGAAAGATTGGGAACCACTGCTGTGTGCTCAGCCCATAGGGCTGCATGCCTCAAAGCTGTGAGCGAGGCCACTGATACTCTAAAAGCCAACGTGCCCATATGGAAAAGGGAAATGTATGAAGAATCATCATCACATTTGAAAAGAAACAAAGAATGCTTTGGGTCAACCAATGATTAAATCACTTAGGTTTCTGGAGTGCGGAGGTTTAAAATTGGGGAGCTTGTCTTTGAGCACATTTTGATTTTTCTTCAGAAGTTAAGAAGTTTAGGATGAGGTCTTACACTGGAACTAGAAATAGAGGAAAGCCTTAGGGGGGAAATAGAAGAATAATTCAAATGTGAGGGAAAATGTCAGGGGTAGGTAGACAGATTATTCCCTCCCTAAGTTGTAAGTGTAACTGGACTCACTGAGGAGTGGCCCTTCTCATTGACTTTGTCTCAGAACCCACCCCCTCCCCCACCTCCACATCCAGAGATGTCATTGTCATCAAGGAAGTGTTAGGGGCATGCTGGCAGAACTGGAAGTGATACAAAGTCATGATTGGACAGGCTTGATATGGTATATTTTTACAATTTATATATTTAAAACATAAGCCAAACAAACACATGATTTAAAAAGCTTACCTGCACTGGACTGAACAAAAAGTTGGTACCCCGGTGCCCCATGTGTACTGAGCGCTGGTAAGTGAGCGTGTCTGGAATGTGCTCTGTGGATGTTGAGCCCGCCGCTTTCCGCATGGTGGGACTGTGAAGGTGTGGGCGAAGGCGAGCTGAGGAGGTGTGGCCTGCAGGGGCTGTCCTGAAGAACATGTCCCCAAAAGTGGGGTCATCAGGGGCCTGGGGTGGATGTGCCTGACGCCTCAGAGGTTGCCTTAAATGAGACCCAGTCGGGTGGCTGCTGGCTTGCATCTCATTTACCCTCACTGATGCCATATTTCTTGTGGGTTTGCCTTTGGTAAGGGAGATCCTTGTCGCTGTGTGGTGAGGTGGTGGTCACGGTCACTGTGACAGGTGAATGCAGCCGGTGGACCTGGCAGGCCCACCAGGATCACCCAGGCTGCCCCCCAGCTGGGACCCCTTGGAGCTGGCCACCCAATTCCAGGGCAAAGAATGAGAGCGTGGGAGCAGAACAGCCCCCTCCCCCACAGGGCCAGCATCAGTCCTCTACAGCAGCTCTGTCCCCTAGCCATGTAGTGCCATCCACTGAATCATTTTAAGTTTTCTAGTGGCCACATAAGACACAAACACACAAAACCCCCTAAAAGTATAAAATTAACATTAGTAATAATTTTATTGAGGTCAACATATTGTCAGTTCAACATGTAATTAATATAAAAAGTCACCGAGATTATCTTACATTCTTTCTCTTCCTCTGCACTAAGTTTCAGAATCCGGTGTGTTTTGCACTCACAGCACCCCTCCGCTCGGTCAGCCACATTGTCAGTGCTCAGCAGCCTCCCGTGGCCAGTGACCACCCTGTGGCTGCCGCACTTCTAGAAGCTTCCACTCCGAGGAAAGGTGGCTCTTTCCTCCCACAGAAGCCAGGTCCATCTTGTGTTATAATCCGTGTGGGTGCTGCCAAGTTGTAGAATGTTCTCCCCCTGAGCCAAAGCCTCTCCCCTGTGCCGCCTCCTCCAGGCCTCTGGGACCCGGCTGGGCCCGGCTCCTCCCTTCCCACGTCAGCCTCTCAGGAATGCAACAGTAGCGGAGTGTGTCCCCCCGGAATTCATTCTTCAGGATGCCCACCCTGGGGTGTTTACTGCTCCCCCTGGACGTGGGGCAAGGTCTCACCTGTGTTGGTCGAAGTGCTGGGATGGTATTTGTGCTGCCGTCAGAGCAGCAGGCCCTGGGCTGAAAGCCTAATCCTGTTCCGGAAATGTTTTTGAACGTGAGCTTGTGTGTAGAATTCAGAAGCCTCTAGCCCTGGTTCTGAGTGGATGCGAGGGATCCGGCCCGGTGGCTTGTGTATATGTGACGTGCAGAGACATTCCTGGCTGGGCTCTGTAGAGCAGAGCCACTTCACAATGGTCCTGCCGTTCTCCAGAGGAGGGACGAGGCCCGGGAAGTGACAAAGCTTTCCAACGTCCCTTCGCTCCTGTGAGACTAGGGCTCCCGCTCTTGACCAGCCCCCTTTCCATTTCCCCATCTCTCCCTGCCCCTTGGGGACAAGATGGAGAAGTCACAGGAGGGGCAGACTGCATCTTGGCCCAGGATCGGGAGAGCTGAAAAGCACCCAAGCGGGGTGGAGGTGAGGAGATCAGGCCTGAGCAAGCACCAGCCCCTTCCTCCCGGCAAGTCTGGCTCGGTTCAAGGCGGGGAGGCAGAGAGCCTGTGGCCAGCCTGGCCTCTGCAAGAGGAAGTGATGGCTGCTCTTGGCTGGGGGTTCGCAGCCCCAAAGGATTTCTCACGCTGGCGGTTCCGGGCCTTCTGAACTGTCCGCAGCTCGCCTGTTTACTCTCGTGTATTCCACGAGTCGTCACTGGACCCAGCCCTGTGCGGGGTATGTCAGTGTCCAGATGGGCCCACCCCTCCTGGGGCTCACAGACGGGTTGAGGGGAGAGACAGAAGCACACCGAAGGGCAGGGGAATTGGAGGCAGAGGGAATGTTGTGAAGGGAGTGCACAATGCAGGGAGCACGACTGGAGGCTCCTTGAGGGGTGCGCAGGGAAGCCCTAGGAAGAGGGACATTTAACCAGGGACGTGAGGGGGAGGAGAGCCACAGGAAGCTCCCAGCCATGGTGGGTACGTGTCAGGCTGGTGCATGTGAGGAGAGAGGGGCGTGAGGAGGACGAGGGTGGGAGGGGACAGGGCTGAGAGGTTGGTGGGTGCGCTGCTGGGGCCGCAGGGGCTGCCTGGGGTTCGGAAGTAGCAGGAGGGCAAGCTCAGATACTTGGTTTAAAAGAAGTGCTGGCTGCCCGGCAGAGAGAAGGTCGTAGGAGGCAAGGGCGGCCGCCAGGAGGCCAGTGAGGAGGTGGCTGTGGTCATCCAGGAGGGGACGCCGGGGCTGGCTCGCCTTGGGGCCTGGAGCGGGAGTTGTGGTTGGATTGGAGGACGGGCCTGTTGGGACCCACGCAGCAGGTTTGGAGCAGAAAGACTCCGTGTTTCTGCCGCGAGTCATTGGTGGATGTTGGTGTCACTGTACAGATGGGAAAGGGGACTGCGGTTTGAGAGGGCAGGCAGCTCAGGCCTGCCGGTCAGCGTCATCATCACTTGGCATTTGGGACAGTGGGAGCCGGGAGACCAGTGAGCAGCTCTTGGTAGGCAGAGGGGTCTGGATCCCCCAGTGCCAGCAGGTCTCATATCCACCCCTTCTCCCCGCCCCCTCCACAGTGATCAACAAATACAAGCGCCGGCGGTTTCAGAAAACCAAGAACCTATTGACAGGGGAGACAGAAGCCGATCCAGAAATGATTAAGGTACGTGAGCGGAGCTCTTGGGTCCTGGGGGCGTCAGGCTGTTCGCCGCCCAGCAGCCATGCGGGCTCTCAGCTGGCACCACCATCGAGCTGCTGTGGGGGCTCAGTCGAGTCTCCTCGCCCCTCTGACCCTCAGTTTTCCTCAAAATGGGGCTAGGAAGCTGAGCTGCCTCTCGGGGCATGGGAGGATTCCGGTGAGGGTGGGTCCCATCGCTGTTCCCGTTTTCAGTGGGAAGACTTGCCCACACTGTCAGAGCCAGGAAATGGCAGTGTGGGATTCACACCCAGGCAGTCAGACCCGAGCCCAGCTGGGCAGAGTAGCACCCCCGTTCTTCCAGGTGGGCTGGGGGCGCCAGGGTGTTAACCTGTGCTGGGTGCCAAGAATCTTCCTCTCTGTGCGGTGGTCCCGGCAGGCGCCCCGTGAGTGGCCCTCTTTGCAGCCTGGCATACGGTCCCATCAGATCTGCAGGCCTGGGTTTCCCCCCGTCAGGTGGCTGGGGGTCCAGGGTGTGGGGTCTGTAAGGCTGGCATGTGGCTGGCCAATGGTCACTGTAGTGGCTGCTCTTCTGCTGTCACGATTGTCACGGGAGCCTTCAGGTGCAGGTGCCTCTGAGCCCCATGACCCCCTGTCTCCCCTCAGAGGGCCGAGGACTATGGGCCTGTAGAAGTGATCTCCCACTGGCACCCCAACATCACCATCAACATTGTGGACGACCACACACCGTGGGTGAAGGGCAGCGTGCCTCCGCCCCTGGACCAGTGTGAGGCCCCCAGCCCCCTCTGGCTCTCCTGTCTCCATCTACCCAAGCTCTCCACCCTGCCCCACCCCTGCCTAAAGACCCCTTTCTTCCCTGTCCCTGTCCTCCAGTGTCTGTCAGGGGGCCCATCTGAATATCCCACCTTTGTTCTGGAAGGCCTAAGGGGTCTCCCTACCCTTGCGGGTTCCCCTGGTTCCAGCCCAGGCTGAGCAGTGCCCCTGCCCCACTTGCCTGCAGACGTGAAATTTGACGCCGTGAGCGGTGACTACTACCCCATCATCTACTTCAACGATTACTGGAACCTGCAGAAGGACTACTACCCCATCAACGAGAGCCTGGCCAGCCTGCCGCTCCGCGTCTCCTTCTGCCCGCTCTCTCTCTGGCGCTGGCAGCTCTACGCCGCCCAGAGCACCAAGTCACCCTGGAACTTCCTGGGTGATGAGCTATACGAGCAGTCAGACGAGGAGCAGGACTCAGTGAAGGTGAGGTGGGGGTGGGGGCTTCCCGGCACCCTCCCGGGCTGCAGGAGGGGAAGGGGAAGTGGGTCAGGCTGGCGGCCTGGGGACCTCCGGCCAGTGCTCCCTGACCAGTTTCACAACCTCCCAGGTGCCCTCCCTCCTTCAGCCCGCGCAGGCTCTGGGGATCCCATCCCTGAGGCTTCTGTGGTCCTCCTCGTCTCTGCTTTTCTGTTTCTTTGGCCAGGCCTTCTGAGTCCGGACCGCCCCTTCCTGATCTTGTGCCATAGCCCATTTCTCCCCAACTTTGGGCTCTGACTTGATGTCTCTGCTCTCTGTCACTGTGTCCTTGAATACTCCTGGCGTCCCCATCTTTCTCTGCTTATGTCTGTGCCATTGAGACTCGGCTGTGCTTGCCTGGGGTTCTTTCATGTTGGGTTTCTGTTCCTCACTCCGACTGTCCCTTCATCTATCTCTGTCACTCTGCCTCTCTCCCCATCTCTGTCTTCTGTCTCTCTCCTCTCTTCTGTTTCTTTCTCTCTCCATCACTTGCCTGCCTCTCCATGTCCATCTGTCCATCTCTGCCTATCATGCGTACTCCCTCTCTGGGTAGTCCTGGGGGTCAGGTCTGTGAGCAGGTTCTTCTGGGAGTCCAGGAGGAGAGAGGTCGGCCCCCCAGCAAGGGCATGGCAGCGCTCACAGGCATCTCCCCCACCCCCACCTCTAGGTTGCCCTCCTAGAGACCAACCCCTACCTGCTGGCTCTCACCATCATCGTGTCCATCGTCCACAGTGTCTTTGAGTTCCTGGCCTTCAAGAACGGTAGGGGAGGGACCCTGGGGCCTGTGAGCGGCCATGGGGGGCTGGGGGTGGGAGGGTACCAGAGGAGGCTTGCCCCCTCTCTCTTTCCCTCCTCACCCATAGGTCCTCTCCCTACTGGGGGTCTCTCAGCCCCACTCTCCAAAGGCCTAGTGAGCTGGCCAGGATGATGGCCCCCAAACTCCCAGTCCAGAAACTTCCATCTACTGGGTGTGGTGCTGCAGGAGGGGCTGGGCTGGGGAACTCCGAGGCCCAGAGCAGGGAAGCCCCAGAGCTGCTCCCATCAGCCTGCCCAGCAGGTTGTCTGCTGGGAAAGGCCCCTCAGGGTGGAGCGGATGGGGCCCACCCGAATGGGAAGGCGACAGCTCAGTCCCCAGAAGGCCCCTACGTTCCAAAGGCCAACAGTGGCAATGGCCAGGGGTTGAGGGGACTGGCCATGGGGCAGGCACTGTTCTGAGTGTCCTCATTCATTAGCTCATTGAGTCCTCACAGCCGCAGCCCCTTGAGGAAGCCTGTTGTTACCGCCATGCTTATGATGAAGCAGAGGCTCAGGGAGGTTAGGTAACTTGCCTGCAGTCACACAGCTCCCAGTTAGCAGAGCCAGGATTTGGACCCAGGCAGCCGGCTCCAGCACCCACTTTCATCCTCTAGGCCCTGCCGGCCACTTCTTCCTTTCCTAGAGAACCCCAATCTGAAGGAGGCCCGCTCTGGAAGGGGCAGTAGTAATAAATATTATTATTATTAAGACAACATTGCCAAGATTAAGAGTTACCTTTTGAAGATTGTAACATCAGAGCTGAACAGTAAGTGCCAACTCCTGGTAGCGGGTCCTGGCCGTAGCCTGTGGCATACTCCTGTGCCTGGGCAGGTGCCGGCTCACAAGCCTGCCTGCTCACTGGGAGCTGGGTCGACTGCTTCCCTCTTCCTGATGAGAAATGAAGGCTCAGAGTAGGTGGTCACTCGTCCAAGGCCACACAGCAGGGGTGGGCCCTGGGTGAGCCCAGCTTTACACCCCATGTTTGTTGCCTCCCTGGTCTAGGACAGGACTTGGATCCCTTCACCCCCACCAGAGCCATTCTCCCTGGTCAGGATTGGGGGGGTTTCTATGAATTTCCCTTTTAAACCTCAGGGTCTGATGTGGGGTAGAGGAGCCTGCCGAGTGTGTTGGAGTTCCAGAATCAGAACCAGAGCAGGTGGATGGCCAGGGCTCAGTGCAAAGCCGGCCCTGTGCGAGCACGGCCTGGCTGCCTCTGTGAAACAGGCACTGTGGTGGCCGCCTGTGGCTGCGTGTCTTAAACACTCAGCGCAGGCGGGACCAACCAGTGCTGTTACCCCTGTTGGCTATGGGGAGCCCAGGGCTCAGAGGGCTGGCCTGGGCCCTGCGGGCTGGGTCCAGGAGCAGCATCAGAAGGAGCTCTGATTGGAGACCTGAGCATGGGGCCCTTGTGTGTCCCCCAGGTGGCTGTGGGCCACGTCCCTCACGGTCTCAGGGCAGTGGGCTGGAGGAGATGGCTTTGAAGCGTGTGTCCCAGGTCTTCCCAGCCAGGGGAGCCACCTGGCACCGGGTGGACAGCCCAGGTCTGGTGTCACAAAGACCCAGCTTCCGGCCAGATGCTGCCAGGCCAGGCTGTGAGGCCACAGGGAAGTGGCTTCTCTGAGCAGCGCTTAGCACCTGGGCGTGGTGAGCACTTGGGACCTGGTAGCAGTCACTGTCACCAGTCGAAGGACTGCATTCTGGGGGCCGGTGTCAGATGTGAGGGCTGCAGAGGTCCTGCCTGTCCAGTGCTCAGGTGGCACCTGAGAAGCAGAGGCTCTTTATGGGAGGGAGTCCTGTGCACCCCTCCCCCTTGGTGACCCAGCACCTCCCCTGGGTCTGAGGAGAGTGGGGCCTGAGGGAGCTGCAGGAAGAACTCGGCTCAACCTCCTGGCTTCCCCCTGACTCCCGTGCACAGATATCCAGTTCTGGAACAGCCGGCAGTCCCTGGAGGGCCTGTCCGTGCGCTCCGTCTTCTTTGGAGTTTTCCAGTCTTTCGTGGTCCTCCTCTATATCCTGGACAATGAGACCAACTTCGTGGTCCAGGTCAGCGTCTTCATCGGGGTCCTCATTGACCTCTGGAAGATCACCAAGGTCATGGATGTCCGGGTAAGGCTGAGCGGCCATGCTGTTTTGGGGGCTGCCAGGGGTTGCGAGGGGGACTGTTCGGTCAGCCAGACCCTGGAGCTGGCCCCGGGTGTTTCCCAGTGCCGGCTGCACTCCCAGGACCAAGGGGATTTTCGCATCAGGGGATTTTTCAGGTCACATGTGGGGCAGGGGAACTGGGAACAGTGGGGAAGGGCAGGGACTGGAGCAGGCAGGGGGAACGGCAGCTGACCATGGCCTCCCTCCCTGCCCGTAGCTGGACCGGGAGCACAAGGTGGCAGGACTCTTCCCCCGCCCAACCTTCAAAGACAAGTCCACGTACATCGAGTCCTCGACAAAAGTGTACGATGATGTGAGTATCCTTTAGGGTTTCCAAGCACCACACGCTCCTGGGGTCCCGGGGGGTGGGCAGTTGGGGTGATGGGGGGAGAGACAAGGCATCTGCCTCCTAACTGACGGGTCTACATTTTATGGCCTGTGTCACACCCTCTGGTGTCACCCACCTGCCATGTATACTTCCTGTCTGAATCCAAAGTTCCCAGAGCCACCTGGAAATTCCCCTAGGCTGGCCTGCCAGACCAGGTGTGGGTGGGTGAGGCGGGGTGCCAACCCCACCCTGTGCCCCACAGATGGCATTCCGGTACCTGTCGTGGATCCTCTTCCCACTCCTGGGCTGCTACGCTGTCTACAGCCTCCTGTACCTGGAGCACAAGGGCTGGTACTCCTGGGTGCTCAGCATGCTCTACGGCTTCCTGCTGACCTTCGGTGAGCAGGCACTTAGCAGACGTTCCTCCGCCCACAGTTGGGGTCCAGTGTGGGAGGCAGACTCACCCCAGACAGGGACAACCCAGGGTGGGCAGGGGTGGCATATGGGGAGGCTCCCTGGAGGTCAGGTGCATTTAGGTCCTCATCCTCAGGGGAACCCACACAGTATCCAAGTGGACAGGCGACTCACAGCACGTGCTGGGTACTGGGAAGGGATCACGGTGAGGGGTGCACATTAGATGGTGGTCAGGCAGACCTCTCTGAGGAGATGAAAGATGCCAAAGGAGGGAGCCATCCAAGGGCCCTAAAGTAGCATGTGCCCGGGGGACTGGAAGCAGCAAGCAGGCCATTGTGGCTGGAGTAGAGGGGAGGGAGGCCGGAAGTGAGGTCAGAGAGGTCCAGGATTAGGATGCCCCTTCCTCTGCTCACGGGTATCCCCTTACCACCACCACAGGCTTTATCACCATGACACCCCAGCTCTTCATCAACTACAAGCTCAAGTCTGTGGCCCACCTGCCCTGGCGCATGCTCACCTACAAGGCCCTCAACACCTTCATCGATGACCTGTTCGCCTTTGTGATCAAGATGCCCGTTATGTACCGGATCGGCTGCCTACGGGACGGTGAGCCTGGTGGGCGGGCAGGCGGGTAGGCCGGCGGGAGGCTCCCACTGCAGCTCGGGAGGCACAGGCAGGACTCGGGGCCTGGGCTAAGGGAAGTGCCCTGTTCCCGGCCTGGGGGTTCAACCTGAGGCCCAATCTTTGCAGGACCCCCGAACCCCCTGACAGTAGGCCAGACAGGCCCCTTCCCCTCACACTGCCCCCCTCACCCCACCTCTAGATGTGGTCTTCTTCATCTACCTCTACCAACGGTGGATCTACCGCGTCGACCCCACACGGGTGAATGAGTTTGGCATGAGTGGTGAGGCACCGACAGCAACTGCCCCCGTGGCCGAAGCCCCAGCAGCCACAGGGGCCCTCCCATCCCCACCCACTCCTGACCCTGCCACAATCACCACCGCCGCCGGGGAGGAGGCCTCTACGCCCATGCCTGCCAAGCCCACCCAGGGGGCCAGCTCCACCACCGAGCCCCAGGAAGTCCCTCCAAAACCAGCAGAGGACAAGAAAAGGGATTAACTGTTCCTGGTCATCGTCGTCTGCTCCAGCTCCTGGTGACACCGCCCCTGCTGACCCAGGCCCCTCGCCTCCCCTCCCTATTGCTCTTTCCCTGGACAGATTGGGCCGGGGCGGCAGGAGACCCCTTTGGGGCCAGGGCCCAGTGCATGGTGTGGGGGCTGGGGCAGGCCAGGGCACGTGGTTTGTGGAGGCGCCGTCTGTCTGTCTGTTCCTGTGTTTTAGCCATCTTGCCCCGCCAGCCCAGCACCATTGGGAATCATGGTGAAGCCGACGCGGCACTGCTGAGGGGGTGGGCCAGGCAGGGGAGAGGCCAGGGCCCCCCTGGGATGCCCACGGCCATCCATCATCGTGTCCCTCGTCCCCTGACCAGCCCCCTCCTCCCAGACCGCCACCCTTTAACACAGTCTGAATTTAATAAATTCATGTGGGTGTTTAACTTAAACTCAACAACCCCCCCTTGTGCCTTCCTTCCTCTGTCACCTCAGAGAGCAGGTATGGGCGGCTCTCCCAGGTCTGGGAAGGAGACCTGCAGGCTGAAAGACTCGCTCAAGTGGGGACAGTGGCCCCCTGGGCCAGGCCCTTCTCACCCTTCCCTTCCTCTCCCAGTCCTCTGATGGGGCTCCCCTAACCATCCTCATTTCAGCTGCTTGCTGTGACCTCGCTGCACCTATGTTCTTACCCAGGAGGCGGCGTCTGGCTGGCTGAGGCTCAGCGCCCTGCCTGTGCCCACATACTCTTTTCGGGCCTCATGCCACCAGGCAGGACAGGAGCCAGGCCTGCCTCATGAACAAACACCCACCGCCTGATCCATTTCCCCAGCTTCCGCATTCGGCAGTCCTGGACCCTGGACACCTGACCTCCCTTCTCTGAACTTACGAGCTTGCCTCCCCAAGTCGTAGCAGGGGTTGGGGTGAACCCTCGCTCAGAGTGGTGCCCAATTACAGTGCTTGGAGTTGTTGGGGTGTCCCCAGCGTCCCCAGGGCTGCCAGCGCAAGGACCCATCCAAGCTCTTAGTGCATGGCCCATGGGCCTTCCCAACAACTGGGTTCTGGGGCTATTGACCCACTTCATAGGTGAGGAGACAGGCCTCTGGGGCGTCCCTGCACTCAGCGGATTGGAACCCACATTCCCAGATTTACAGATCGGGGTGGTCTTATCAATACTGCAGGGAGAGGAGGCCTGGTGCTGAGGGCCTTCCCTGCGGCCTCACCTCCACTCGGCCCTGCAGAGCCAGGCAGGGAATCCACCATGTCGGGGAAGATGTTGGTGTGCTCAGAGCACACAGGCACGCAGTACTGCAGGCTTTTCCACCCCTCAGGCAGCCACGGCCCACTCCACTCCCTTTCCTACTCTGTACCATTCCATGGCTCCCGTGTCCTAGGAGAAAGCTTAGGAACTCGGGGTTCCTGGACTCACTGGCCTCATCTCCCCTGACCCTCCTCCCACAGCCACATACTCCAGCCTTTGGCAAAGACCATCAGCTTCACCCCACAATCAGGAGTCACCAATTCCACTGGTACCACCTGGTTCAGGATCCTTCTCGCCCCTTGGATCGGCACCCAGCCTTCTCCCTGAGGTCCTGCCCCTCCCATTCACCACCATCCAGTAGCCCGAGAATTTTCCTTTAATCCTCACCCAAGGATATTTTTTCCATTGATCTTTAGAGACAGAGTGGAAGGGAGGGAGGAGGAGTAAAAGAGAGAAAAACATCAATGTGAGAGACACACTGGTTGCCTCCTGCAGGCACCCTGACCGGGGCCAGGGATTGAACCAGCAACCAAGGACATGCATGCCTTTGACCAGGAATCAAACCGGCATCCTTTGGTCTGTGGGCCAATGCTCTAACCACTGAACATATCCTGCCAGGGCACCAGAGAACTTACTAAAGCACAAATCTGACCCTGACCATCCCCTACTCGGAACCTACATGGCTCCCTAGTATCCTTGGGAGAAGAGCCCAGGGTCTTAACTGGTGAGCCAGACGGGGGTGGGGGTGAGGGGGGACTTCTTAACCCCTGTAGTTTCATCTTTCTTGCTCTAACTTGCCATGATCTCCTGGCTGTAGCGAATGCTCTTCCCTTACCTGGGAAACGTCCCCAGGCACAACGTTCTTCACCTGACCCTGTGCGTCCTCCAGGCGGCAGCTCTAATGTCTCCTCTGGAAGCCCTCCCCCCAGCTCCCTGGGGTCCCACATTCCAGCCCTGTCCACTCTGGGTCATCACTGGGGACAAGTCATTCTCCACTGAACTGAGCCCCGTGAGGACAGCTAGGGCGTCTTGGTCATGGCCCTGTCCTTGGCACACAGGAGGCGCAGCCGGCACGTTTGCTGAATGCACGTTTGCCAGTCCTGACTTTCCAAGCACATATCCAGAAGTGGGACCCTAATGGGCCCACATTGACACTGATGGAGAGACTGACATAACCAGTCAGCAAATGCTCCCTTAGCCCCTCCCCGGGACACTCCTGAGCTGGGGGGTTCTGTGTACACAGCAGGGACCAAGACACCCCCAGGTCTGCCCTTAAGGGGCTGAGGATTTCTGACATGTCCTTTCACTTATTCATCCAACACACAGTTGTGAGACCTGACATTTGCAAGGGGCAGAGGCTAATCAGGTGGGCTCCTGGGAGCCACTGTTCCACATCCCTTATGAGCCAAGCTCTAGTCTAAGAGCTGTATGTGGTTTATTTCATTAAGTTTAATACTGATGTTCCCATCACCTTACAGACCTTTGCTATACTCTCCACTACTTCCCCATTAGTCTCCACTCCAGACTCCTTGCTATTACTTGAATGTGCCACGCATGTTCCCACCTCATGGATGGGATATTCAAGTAATAGCAAGGAGACCGGAATGGAGTGGATCCTTCACAGTTTCAGCTCTTTGCTCAAATGTTATCCCAGAACCTTCCTCAACTTCCTACCCAAATAGTACCCTCTAACCTCAATCCATACTAGTATATCCTGCTTTATTCTGTCATACTGCCATCACCACCAGACATGTATTTGCTTATCTATTTCCATCTGTCTCCCTCACTTGGATTTCAGTGCCATGATGGGAGGGGCTTTTTGTCTTTTGTGTCCTTTGCTATGTCCCCAGCTCTTGGAACAGTGCCTGGCACCATTACACATTACACTGTAATAATTCAGTCCAACGCTTACAAGAGCAGATGAGAAAACGCAGAGAAATTAAGAAAATTGTCCAAGGTTTCAGAACACAAAGTGTTAGAACAGTGCCCAGCACATTTAAGAGCTGTCTACAAGTGCCATTCTTAGCATCTTTATTTATTGATTTGAGAGAGACATCGATTTGTTTTTCCACTTATTTATGCATTCATTGGTTGATTGTATATGTTCTGACCGGGGCTCAAACCCACAACCTTGGCGTATCGGGATGGCACTCTAACCAACTGAACTACCCAGCCAATGCTATTAGTATCATATAATCCTCACAACCATCCTATTATTAGACCCATTTTACAGATCGGGCTCAGAGTGATGAAGTCAGTTGCTCAAGGTCACACAGCTGGTAGGTGGGAGACCTAGGATTTGAACCCAGGCACTCTAATTCTGGACCCTCAATCATAACCTCTTTTGCAATGCCCTTACAGCTTACAGGCCAAATGCAGCCTTTCCCAGCTTTTGTGTAATTTTTAAATAGTTAAAGAAGCTCAAGAAGAATATTTTGTTTCACATGAAAATTAGACGAAATTCAAATTTCAGTATCCATAATGTTTTATTGGAACACAGCCATGCTCATTGTCTCTGTACTGTCTGGGTGCTTTTGCGATATGGCAGAGTTGAATGTTGAGACCTGTCTGGCCCTCAGAGCCTAAAGTGTAATATATTTGCTATCTGGCCCTTGGCCATTTTTAAAAGTTTGCTCAATATTTTGCTCTCTAGCAGTAGCACTCCAACTTGAGCCTGAAGGGCGTGGGGCCACACTTGAACTGCTGCTGCCTCCCAGGAGAGGCACCAGGCCTGGCTTGGTGAGTGCTGTGTCCCCAATGCCCAGTGCAGGCCCTGACACACAGCAGATGCTCAATAAGTGTATGTCCAATAATTTCTTAATTTTATTATTTTTTAAATCCTCAAGGATATTTTCCCATTGATTTTTAGAGAGAGGGAAAGACAGAGAGAAATATCGATATGAGAGAAACACACCGATTGGTTGCCTCCTGCATGCACCCCGACCAGGGCTCGGGCCAGGGAGGAGCCGGCAACAGAGGTACGTGCCCTTGACTGGAATCAAATCCAGGACCCTTTGGTCTACAGTCTGACGCTCGATCCACTGAGCCAAACTGGCCAGGGCTTTTAATTTTTTTATTTTGTATGTCTAATAATCATTTGTGGACCATGGAGATAAGAGAAACACTCAAATTTTACACAAGCAGATGTAGCATTCTGTGTTCAGGGTGCCTGGCGTCCAAGTTGGAACCAATGGTCATTCTGAAGAACGGGAGGCTTTAGGACTATGATCTAACCAAATGGCTACCCCTCCTTGAGCCTCAGTCTCCCCTGTGCAAGGAATCCTGGTTCGATCACATGCCTCTGATGCGACGGTGAGGTATGAAGCATCTGTGAGGCCCCCAGGTAAGCACTTTGCTCAAGGGTCAGGCACACAGCTCAGGGTGTACACTGAGGCTACACTGACATCATTCCCGGACTGAGTTACTGAGCCTTGAAGCTGGAAGTGCTCTGGGAAACTTGAAAGAGTTGTGGGGAGGAATAAAACATCCATCCAATCATTCAATAAACATTCATTGGGTACCTACTATGTTCCAGGCGTTGTTTCTGGTGCTAGGGATACAGCAAGGAACAAAACAGGCAAATCCTAGAGCTGACATTCTAGATTTAAACGTTAAAATACCTTCACACTCAATTTGCAGAAAATGAGGAGAGAAACCATGGAAGTTTCCTAAAGATCATTATCCACAAAAGCTGTAGAGCTCTCCTGATCCCAAAGCTTCCCTTCCATCCAGAAAAATAACAGGTTCAAGTTCCGCTGGCAGACTTGGGGGTGGGGGTGGGAGCCTCAGTTCCCAACTTGCTCCAAGGGTAGGGCGGGAATGGCTCTAAGCAGGCCTCAGTTGGCTCCGCCAGAGCAATGGCCAGCAGCGCTGGCCCCTCCCAAACGCCCAACCTCCCCTTCCCGGCCGGCCCCGCCCCCGAGACCACGTGACGCGCGGGGGTTTTCCCGTTCCCCTTGTGAGACGTCACGGCGGGGTGAGAGCCAATGGACGCGCAGGCCGGCAGCGCCGGGGAATTCCGCCGCCCCGCCCCCGCCTGCCGCTCGCCCGGCCCGGCCCGCCGCCCCCCGCAACCCCGGGCGCCGCGCGTCCTGCCCGGCCTGCGGCCCCAGCCCTTTTGCTGCTCGCCCGACCCGCGATCGTCCGCTGGACCGGGCCGCCCGGCCTGCCCCCTGAGTGTGTTAGTCTGGGCCGGCCTCCGGGTCGTCGGTCCCCACTGGTCGGGCCATGCCGAGTCGCCGCGTCGCCAGACCGTCCGCTGCGCCTGAGCTGGGGGCCTTGGGTAAGCGGGGCCGGGATTCAGCAGAGGAGTCGGGCGGGATTAGTGATGCGAGGGTTCTGGGGGTTCCTAAAGGAGTCCAGGGGTTTTGTGGGGAGAGTGTGAGGATTCGGGGGACACTGTATTAGAGGGAAGGAAGGAAGCAGAGGATGGTGACAGGGTCTGGCCCAAGGTAAGAGAGAGGCGTCCCACTACAGAGTGAGGAGGGGGCGGGGCCTGATCCTGAGGCAAAGAAGGGGGCGGGGCCCAACTCCAAGGGGAGGGGCGGGGCTTACTCGGAGAAGGAAGAGCGGGACCAGCTCCTGAGGGGTGGGGGCGGGTCCAGGCTCGATGAGCGTGAGAAGGGGGCGGGGCCATACTCCGAGATGGCAAAAAAGGAGGGGCCTGGCTCACAGAAGGGGCGGGGCCTAACAAAGAAGGAAGCAGGGTCCTACTCAGAGTAAGGGGCGGGGCCTGGGGGGAAAAGGGGACGGAGGCAGACTCCGAGGGGGCGAAGGTAGGGGCTGGACTCTAGTAGAGGGAAAAGTGGGGACTGTTTGGAAAGAAGAAGGGAGGGGCCTTACTCAGAGAAGACAGAATGGGGAGTGCTTGCCTCGGAGAGGAGTGGCAGGGTCTGAGAAGGGAGAAGGGGACTGGCTTGACATTGAAAAAGTGAAGGGTTAGGGTCTGACCCCGAGAGAAGGAAGGGAACGGTAGCTTTCCTAACCGAGGTGGAGGACTCCTAGAGACCCGACCTTAAGGGAGAGAGGGAGCCTGAATGTGATGACAGGGTGGGGTGAAATGACAGAAACTAAGGAACCTGCTCCGGAGTGAGGGAAGGAGGCAAGGCCAGACTCTGGGCGAGGGGTGAGAAAGGGAGGGGGGCAGGAGAGGAAGAGGGTGGAACTTGACAGATTTCTGAGGGATCTCCATTGCCTTCTGAGACTTGCCTCCCTCCTGCAGGGTCCCCGGACCTCTCCTCGCTCTCGCTGGCCGGTTCCAGGACCACGGGTGAGCAGCCCTCCACAGCTCCTGCCCACCTGCACACTCAGGACAGGGGAGGGGGGAATCCATTGGGCACAGCTTTCCTTGATGGTGTCCTTCCCTGCTCGTCTAGATGGGGGTTCCAGATGCCCCTACCTCCCAGGTGATTAGGAGCTGGACAGGTAAAACTAAGCACCTATTCCCACTCTAAGAGGAGCCCTCTGTAGAGATTCACATGGCAGTGCAGAGGGTAATAATCACACTTGCGCTTTGGGGCTGCAAGTCACTTCCCCCCTCTGGGCCTCAGTGTTCCTCATCTGTAATATGGACATAATATCAGTGTTTTCCCCTTTTAGGGGGATTGACAGGATTCAATGAGCTGATACAGGTAAACTTTCAAAGCAGTGACTGGCGTACAGTAAAGGCTCAATAAGTGTTAACTGTTAGGGGTGTAATAATAGACAGTCCATAACAGTGGTTCTTAAACCTCTATGTGCATTAGAGTCACCCTGAGAGCTTGTTAAAACAGATTGCTGGGCACCACCTCCGGAGTTTCTGATTCAGTAGGTCTAGGATGGGTTCTGAGAGTATATTTCTAGCAAGTTTCCAAGAGATGCTGAGGACCACTGGTCTGTAAGGTCCCTCAGCTCGTGCCACCCAAAATTCAGTGCCACCCAAGGAAATGCAGAATCATAGCCAAATGAAACATCTCTTACTAATATGCTGAGATTTGGAGTGCAGGGATGAGTCCTGTCACCATGGAAACTCAGTGGTCCCAGTGGGCTGAGTCTGAGCCTCTCTCTGGAGGTAGAATCTGGGGATGGACACAGAAATGCTGGCCTGGCTGTGGAGGAGGACCTGCGAGTTTGAGTGGTAGTGAGTGGTTGAAGATGGCATTGGGGACAGGCACTGCCCAAACACTGGTTCTGGGCTGGAACAAGGCCGAGACTCTTCTTTCCTGAGACCTAGATCTTTGGTTTCAATTGAGAGTAATTTCTGATGTCATCCATTCAATAAATATTTATTGAGTTCCTGTTCTGTACCTGGCTCTGTGCTGGGGACGCAGCAGTTACTGAAACAGCCTTGGCTCCGCCCTCATGGGATTCCCTACCTAGAGGTGGAGGCAGACACGTAAACAATAAATTAAACAAGGGATTATGAAGCGTGATAAAGGAATCTTGGGGTCAGTAATATCTCATAGAAGGCTGAGGATGGGAGAACTACTGAGATAGAGTGGGAAGGGAAATTTCCTTCATGCAGTGTCCTGGGTATAAACAGCGGCGATGGGGCAGACATGTTCCTCACTGTAATAGAAGGTCATTACAGATTCGAATGTAAACTATGAAACAAAGGCACCTAACTGTAAGTGGCTATAGTGGGGGTTCTAAGACTATCTTGGCTATAGGTCAGGGAAGACCTATCTAGGAGATGACATTTGCAGAGAAGGAGGCCATGCAAAGAACTGGAGGAAGAGAATCCTGGCACAGACCAGCCTGTGCAAAGGCCCGGAGGCAGGGACGACAACAGGCTTTCTGCTCTCAAATCTGCTCAAGTGTGGCCCATCCTGGCTGCCCTTGGATGGCAGCAAGTCTATATGGGAGGTTGCGGGGCAGCGTGGGGTGTTATTTTAGCTGAGCCCAGTATTTCCTGGCTGAAAAGGGATTTTCGATAACAATAATATTAGCTAAGTTTTATGGAGGGCCTCAAATGGTCAGAGCCTGTGCTACGCCATTTCTCTGTGTGATCCTGACTCCTCGTGTTAATGCCTGAGACAGGAGCTCAGACCTCATTTTCTAGGGAAGAAGGCTCAGAGAGGTCAAGCAACTTGCCCCAGGCCACACAGCCAGTGAGTGACAGCTGGGATTCAAACCAATATCTGCAGGACTCCGCACTGCATGCTCTGAAAGCAGGTGTTCTAACAGCCCCATTTTATAAACATACAACTGAGGCCTGGAGACGGGAAGTGGTTTACCCAGTCTACAAAACAACGTCTCCCAACACCTTGTTGAATAGCAGCCAGAATTTATTTTATTTTTTAAAATTACTTTTTAATATATATTTTTATTGATTTCAGAGAGGAAGGGAGAGGGAGAGAGAGATAGAAACATCAATGATGAGAGAGAATCACCGATTGGCTGCCTCCTGCACGCCCCCCACTGGGGATCGAGCCCGCAACCCAGGCATGTGCCCTGACCAGAACCAAACTGGGAACCCTTCAGTCCGCAGGCCAGTGCTCTGTCCAGCATTTATATAGCACCTACTATTGTGGCAGTTCCAAGTGCTTCCCATATAGTATTAGCTGATTTAATTTTCACAACAGCCCAATGAGGCAGACATGATCGTGTCCATTTTATAGATGAGGAAACCGAGGCACAAATGAATTAAGTAGGGGCTTAAGGACACATAGCAAGCAAGTAGCAGAGCCAGAATTTGAACTGAGGCAGTCCAGAGCTCTGGTCATTGTTGCCCGGGGCCTCAGTTTCCCCCTGCAGCGTAGGAGCTCCTTAAGGGCTCAGACAAAGTCTAACTCATCTTTGGGCCCCCAGGTCGTTCAGTATAGATGCCTAAGGTTTTTCCAAGTTCAGACGACTTGAGGCTGTCGTGCCAGTGATCTGCAGCATGTCCCTTCTCTCCCAGCCTCCGTGTCCCCATCTGCCAAGCGAGGGTGTCTTCCCCACCCTGCTGACATCACAGATTAAATGAGATAAAGGGTGCAGGGACACTGCTTTCCAAGGAGCAAAGGTCTGGCTACCAGGAGCCACGCCCCGAGAGCTGAGGAGGAGGACAGGTCTGGCATCAGGCCGGTCGGTGTCCGAGGCCAGTGGCCAGTGCAGGCAGCCCTGGGTGGGGCGTCGGGCCCAGCATGCCAGCGCTTGCTGTGTGACTCCGGGCTCACTTGTCCCTGTGGGGTTCCCCTTGTCCTGTCTGTGGAATAAAGGGAGGTCGGTTTCGGTTTCTCCACGGCCCCTTCTAGGGCTGAGGTGATAAGGGTTCCCCAGCATCACTGTCCCTCCTCCCTCAGGAAGTGGGGGTGAATCCAGGATGGCGGGTGGGCACTGCTGGGGGACTAGCCTATGATGCAGAGCGGGTGGCTGCCTGGAGGAGGAGGATCGGCCTCCTGGGATCTTCAGATACCAGCCAGTGACCTTTGGGTGCCTAGGGTGCGCTGTAGGGAGAGAGCACCCCCACCTTTGGTTTAGAATCTCTGGTGTCCATTTCCCCCCCCCCCCCCCCCCCCCGGTTATAAGACCCTCGGCTTTTCCTCGAATTTCCAACAACACTTCATCACCCCTGGCCTAAATGTTTTTGGCGAGACATTTGAGGGGACCCTGACCCTGGGACCCCCAACATTGGGAGCTAAATAGAAGGTAGCCAGGAGAAGGTGTGGGGGTTGGGGTTTAGCTCCCCCCGCTGGGAGTCAGAGCCCAGTTTCCCAGGAGCGGGAAGGGGGAGGGTACCAGGAAAGGATGGGGTGGGGAATCTGTCTTAAAAATGAAAGTGTTGACCACTTAACTGGCCCTCACCTTTCTCCCTTTCTCTTTCTCTTTCTCCCACAGATGAATTGGGTGAGTACCACCGGGCACGTCTGAGGGAGGCTGAGGAGTCCGATGCTCACAGACAGAGAGCTTGGTCTTCCTGGTTGGGGTGTTGAGGGGAGGGTCACCATGTGACTCCTGGGACTATTGGGACATTTTTTTTTCTTTTTCTTTTCTTTTTTTTTAACCTATTTTATTGATTTTTCACAGAGAGGAAGGGAGAGGGATAGAGAGTTAGAAACATCGATGAGAGAGAAACATCGATCAGCTGCCTCCTGCACGCCCCCTACTGGGGATGTGCCTGCAACCAAGGTACATGCCCTTGACTGGAATCGAACCTGGGACCCTTGAGTCCGCAGGCCGACGCTCTATCCACTGAGCCAAACCGGTCAGGGCTATTGGGACATTTTAACAGTCATATTTCCAAGGTATCAGTGGTGCGTGACACTTGGCAAAGGCTGTCATGGCAGCTGCCATTCGTGTCACTAGTCATCCCTTCAGTGAGTTGTACTGAGCACCTGCCGCTGTACTGAGCACGTGCCAGGCTGTTCCAGGCACCGGGGGTTCAGCCACAGACCAAAGTGCCTCTGGAGCGGACACTCTAGTGGGGGAGACGGTAGAAAAAGGGAAGAATGAAGAAGATCAGGTTAGACTGGGCAAAGGGCCGTGAAGGAAATAAAACAGGTAGAGTGAGAGATGGCATTAACTGGGGCCTTTCTGGTGGCATTTGAGCTACGACCAGAGGACGAGGAGACAGCAGGGGGTGAATGAGGGGAAGCGTGGGACAGGCAGATGGAGGAGCAAGTACACTGCCCTGAAGAGGGCCAGGCTTGGCGGGTGCAAGCAACAGAAAAAAAGACTGGATCCGTGGAAGAGGGGGTGGCGGGAGAGCCCGGACAGCAGGAACCAGTCCACAGCAAGGCTCTAGGCCAGCACCAGAGGTGTGGGGTTTTTGTTTTTGTTTTGCTTTTCTGAGATGAATGGGGCTTGGAGAAGGTCTTATATGGGGAGGTGTTGACTTTGACTTTAAGGGAGATCTCTCTGGCTGTGTGTGGGGGACAGACTGGGGGAACAGGAGTGGTGGTTCCGATGGAAGACATGGAGGGTGGACCCGGAGGCAGTGGGGGTGGAGAGAATTGAGGAAGAGGCAGAAGTTCGTGCATGGGACTTGCAGATGTGGGATCATGAGCAACGAACACAGATGTGCACCCTCCAAGCTTGAGCACGTGGTGGGTGGTGGTGCTCTTAGGGAGGGCAGTGGACATGCAGGTGCAGGGGGAGGAGAAACCAGACTGCCCCCTGTGCCCCCCGGGTCTCTGGCTTCAAGAACTGGGGGGTGCAGGGGGGCTGTTGGCGGGGACAGCAGGGGCTTTTGTGTGTTTTGGCTTCGTGGCCCCGGCATTCGGCCCACAAGACACGAATGGATTGGGAGAGGCGGGAGAGGCACGGATCTGCGGGCCATCAAGCCTGTTCTTATTATAACCGGCTTTTGCTTCTCCCGCAGAGATCATCGATGAGTACATCAAGGAGAACGGCTTCGGCCTGGAGGTGGCGCCGCCGGGCCCGGGGGAGGGGCTGACGCGCCTGGTGTCTCGCGGGGCCACCTCCCTGAGCACCGTCACCCTGGGCCCCGCCGCGCCCCCGGCCACGCCGCCGCCCTGGGGCTGCCCCTTGAGCCGGCTCGGGCCCCCGGGCCCAGGCGCCGGGCCGCGGCCGCACCTGGTCATCATCGAGCAGCCCAAGCAGCGCGGCATGCGCTTCCGCTACGAGTGCGAGGGCCGCTCCGCCGGCAGCATCCTCGGGGAGAGCAGCACCGAGGCCAGCAAGACGCTGCCCGCCATCGAGGTGGGGCCCGGGGCCGGGCCGGGGCCGGGGGGGGGGGGGGGGGCTCGCGCTTCCCCGCCCCAGGATTCGCATCGCGTGTATTGAGTCCTGTATTTGATGGTGGCTATTAGTCTCGCTGTTGCTATTGCTCTTGTTGGAGCTGGTAATACTGTCACGTGGCCCCACATGCAAAAGGGCCTTCAGAGAGAGGCTTCTTCCCAACACTTTGGCAGTCTTGATGCAAACTACGGGGGCGGGGGGGGGGGGGGTGGAGGCGGGCAGCCTGGTCACGAACGAGGCCTTGAGCATCAGATTGCCTGGGTTGGCATCCCTGTTCAGCCGTTCGCTAGCTGTGCAGCCTTGGGCAGGTTCCGCAGCCCCACTGTGTCTCAGTTTCCTCCTCCAGGAAATGGGATGGTAATAATCACCAGCCAGCGGGGGCTGTTGGGAGGCGTGAATGAGTTCATCATACTAAGGACCTCCAGCTGGTAAGCGCTCAATAGAGTTGAGCCGCTGGTACTATTATATTATCACTAGAGGCCCGGGTCCCGCCAGCCTCATCCAGTCCCCATCCCTCAGACCCCAGCAGCAAGCTAACCTACCGGTGGGAGCATCTGCCCCCTGGTTGTCAGTGTGCGTCATAGCTACAGGTCCAACGGTTGCTTAGGCTTTTATATATATATAGATCATCATCGCTCTAAGGCCTGGCCATTCCCCTCTCAGGAATTTATAGTGTAGCTATGTCTGTGTCTGGGCGCACAGAGAGATGTACGAGGTTATCCAGTGTAGCCTGGTTTGCATGAGAAGAAGGACATTTCAGTGTGCATCAGTCAGGGAGGGACTGGTAAACGAATAAACAGCCACGCATCAGAATTCTGGGCAGCTGTAGCACATATATCTGTGTAGTGTGCCGATAAATATAAATACCTACGGTTAACACAGAAAAAATCTTAAATGAAGACTCCATTAGGTACTGATGGGGAAGTACTTCCAAGATATATTAACAATCCCTCCCCCAAAATGGAGGAGGGTAGGGTATGATACTGGCTTTTGTGTTAAGAGAGGGAAAATAAGATTTAAATTTTGTATTTGTGAGGATGCGCATAAAGAATCTCTGGAAGGAAAAACAGAAATTAATAGACGTGATTACTTTTGGGGAGGAGTGCTCTGATAGGTACAGGTAAGGTGTGTGTTTTTCTAACTATATACATCTTCATTTTGTTTTAAATATTTGAGTCATATGATGTGGTCCAAAATGTTTGAAAATATAAAGATTCATATTAACAGAATTTGTTAAAATGAACAGAAGGCACTCCCCGCCCCCCCGAGAGGTAACCATTGTTACCAGTATCTCATATGTCCTTCCAGCAGGATTTTGATTATACAGGTAAACATATACATACATAAATACCATCCCCCTTTTTGTACATAGAGGGGAGCATGACATATACGCTGAGTAGCCAGATTATTATGATCTCTGAACCAGGGGCAGGGGACATAGGCGGTTGGCCGGCCTGCCTGCTGGTCGAACTCCTGGTCAAGGGGACAATTTGCATATTAGCCTTTTATTATATAGGATATACACTGAGTGGCCAGATTATTATGTGTTCAGATAATAATCTGGCCACCCAGTGTATATACAGATGATCCCAGACTTACCAGAAGGTTCGATTTAAAATATTTTGACTGCGATGGGGTGACATTTGTTATACACCTGATAAATTGCATGAGATATTGCACACTTTATTATAAAACTAGAGGCCTGATGCACAGATTTGTGCAAGGCCTTCCTTCCCCTGGCTGCCAGCACCACCTTCACTCTGGCCGGAGCCTCCTTTCCGCTCTGGCCCGGAGTCGCCTTTCTGCCTTCCCACACTGCCCAGAGGCCCAGAGAAGCTAGGGTGGTGCGGAACGCCCACCATGGCGACGACACAGGTGTCTCGCCCCGCCCCCGGCCGCTTGGCGCCTGTGTATGCAAATTAACCCTCCAGCTTTGTTGGGTTAATTTGCATACTCACTCCTGATTGGCTGGTGGGCATCACAGAGGTACGGTCCGTTAGCATGTTGCTCTTTTATTAGTGTAGACTAGAGGCCCAGTGCGCATGAAATCGTGTGCAAGTAGCTCGCTTCCGCTTGCCTCAGCTGGCCGTCCTGCCCATCGCCACTCGTAGCTTGCTGCCCTGCCCTCCACAGCTTGTAGCCCTCTGCCGCACGTAGCTCTCCACCGCTAGTAGCTCGCGCCCACCCCGCCCACCGTGAGAACTGCCTGCGTGAGAGCTGCTGCTCGCGGGCGGGGGCGAGGGGGGAGGCAATGCACCTCCTGGTGACCGGTCATTACGGCGTTACAGCGTTACGGCCACAGGCCTTCTATAATATAGACTTTGTGTTAGATGATTTTGCCCAACTGTAGGCTAATGTAAGTCTTCTGAGCACGTTTAAGGTAGGCCAGGCTAAGCTGTGATGTTCTGTATGTGCATTAAATGCATTTTCAACTTGATATTTTCACCCTACACTGGGACGTTTATCGGGACGTAACCCCATCGTAAGTTTGTAAGTCGAGGAGCATCTGTATAGTATATGTGTACTGTTCTGTGCTGTGCTTTTTTTACCTTAAGAATATATCTTGGGCCCTAACCGGTTTGGCTCAGTGGATAGAGTGCCGGCCTGTGGACTGAAGGGTCCCGGGTTCGATTCCAGTCAAGGGCATGTACCTTGGTTGCGGGCACATCCCCAGTGGGGGGTGTGCAGGGGGCAGCTGATCAATGTTTCTCTCTCATCCATATTTCTAACTCTCTATCCCTCTCCCTTCCTCTCTGTAAAAAAATCAATAAAATATATTAAAAAAAAAAAAGAATATATCTTGGCCCTGTCCAGGTAACTTAGTTGGTTGGAGCATCATCCTGTACAGCAAAAGGTTGTGGGTTCGATTTCCTGGTCAGGGAACATACCTCATTGTGGGTTTGATCCCTGGTCGGGGCCCGTGTGGGAGGCAACCGATTGATGTTCCCCTCGCACATCGATGTTTCTCTCTCTCTCTCTCTCTCTCTCTCTCTTGCTCTCTCTTTCTCTCTGTCTCTCTCTCCCCCTCTCCCTTCACCCCCCCCCGCTTCCTCTCGCTCTAAAAATCAATAAATATATCTTCAGGTGATAAAAAAAGGATATATCTTGGAGCTCAGCTCACACTAGCATGTATAAGCTGCCTTCTGCTCTTTTCCATGGGGTCCATAGTGTGGGAGTGTGGTAATTTCTTGTGCAGTGACTTATTGGTGGGCAGTTACGTTACTTCCAGTCTCCTGCTATTTATTATAAGCAGGGTTGTAGAGAACGACACGGTTCACCTACTATTTCCTTCATTTGTGTCACTCACATAACTTCTTGAAGTGGAATTGATGGTCAGAATAATTTGATGGATATTGCCCAATTGTCCTCCCTGGGGATTGTATCCATGACTGTTTTTCCCAGTGATGCCTGCGGCCTGGGTCCTTGCTCTTTCCCAATACGGAGCCTTCATGTGCTTCGGGATCTTTGCCCAAATGTTTACTGAACCTCCACTGGGTACTAACCATTCCCCCGCCCAGCTTCTCCCTGACCTCCAGCTTCCTTCCCAGTCACCAGCTGTCAGTCTCCTCCAAACCCCCCACCCACACCGCCCGCACAAGGCAGCCAGAAGAGTCCTGTTAAATTGCACATCTGCTCCTCTCCCCTGCTCACAACCCTCCCCCGGCTCCCCAGTGTGCACATAAGGAAGCCCAAGCCCCTTCCTGGGCCTCCAAGATCTCTCATTGTCTGGCCCATTTCCACCCATCCCCTCCTCACTCACCACCTTCCAGCACCAGGCCTTCGCACATGCTGTTCCTTCTACCTGGAGTGCTTTCCTCCTGCAGCCTGGTCACCCCCTACTCAGCCCTGAGGCCACAGCCCACCTCAGGGCTGGAGCTCCCTGGGGTGAGGTCTCCTGCCTCTCCCACTCCTTCAGTGGGATTTGTATTTGTGGGTTTATTTGAGTGACTAGCAGAGCGGCCTTGTCCTTCCCCACAAGTTTGGGATTTTAGGGTCAAAAAGACTTGGGTTTGAGTTCTACCTCTGCCACTTACCAGCTATGTGAATTGGGCAAAGCCCAGGGCTTTTCTTGGCCTCGGTTTCCTCATCTGGGAAATGGAGATAAAGCTCCTGCCCATGGGACGCTATGAGGACGCCAGGGAGATGGTCTGGCACTGGCGTGCTGCCCCCTCTACCCAGCTAGATGGTTGTAGTTATTTGATTTGTCTCCAGGCATCATGGCCTAAAGCAGCCTGCAGTCAGCCAGCCATTCTGGTTAAGAGAAGGATTTCCTTTGGAATATATATTCCCAGTCACTGGACTTTCAGGAAGGAGGTAAATGTGGTGCGCTGATGGGCAATCGTAGCCCCTTATTTATCTTTAAGCATTTTGTCTGTTTATTTCATTTGATAGGGGATTCTTTTCAACTCTGTCTCAACTTTTTCTTTTGAAATATGTTAAACCGACATAAAATAGATAAGAATAGGGCAATGAACACCCATCGCCTTTTACATTTGTTTTATGTTTCTCTCTCTTTGTATAGACATTTATGCATTTTAAAAAATGTACTGATTTTTGAGAGAAACAGGAAGGGAAAGAGAGAGAGAGAGAGAAACATCGATTTGTAGTTCCACTTATTTCTGCTTTCATTGGTTGTTTCTTGTACGTGCCCTGACCAGATATCTAACCCGAAACCTTGGTGTATCAGGACGACGCTAACCAATAGAGTACCCGGCCAGGGCCAAAAACATTTTGTATCGCTCTTGTCTTGTTGTTTGCTTATTTCATAACCAGTCTGGGATCACATGCTGCATTTATCAGGGCTTGCTAAGGTCTGAATGTTTGTGTCCCCCAAATTCATATGTTGCAATCCTAACCTCCAAGGGGATGGTATTAGGAGGTGGGGGTCTTTGGGGTGATGAAGTCATGAGAGTAGAGCCCTTTGGGGTGATTAGAAAAGAGGCCCCAGGCATCCCACCGCCCAGGACCTGCCAGCTGGGAGCCCGAGTTCCCGTGCCCATTTGGACTTCCACACTCAGAGATGGCAGCAAAGACGACATCATCGGAAACTACGGCGCCTTGTCTTGTCATCCAGTGGATGCAAGATACTGGCAGCATTATTCTCAAGCCGTGGCTTGGATGCGAAGCCACCAGAATGCCTATCGGGAGGCCGTGGAGGCTTATTTCAGCCCCCCCCCCCCCCCCCGTACTCCAGGAGGTCTTCCCCAGAGCTTTTATGCTCACAAAGGTAGAGCCCCTCAGTCCTTCTGTGACCATCACTTGTCCTCCCAGGACTCCCACTGCGGTCATTCACATTCTCCAAGGTCTGGGCAGCGTCCTCCTGAAAGCACCAGCGAAGACCTATCCTGGACCACAGACGAGGAGGCGGAGACCCACTCAGAGGATGAGGTGGAGTATGACCTGAGCAACATGGAGACCACAGCGGAGCTCCGCCAGTGCTTCGCAGAGACCGAGAGGCGCAGGGAGGGGCGGCGGTGGCAGCCGCAGCTGCTGGACATGCAGCGCCTGGAGGACTATGTGAACGCCAACCACGACCTGCTCCATGGAGCCCCCCTCCGAGAGCCCCAGCGAGCGGCGCCAAGGCCGAGATGAAGCGCTTGTACGAGGACCGCGCCGCCAAGATCCAGGCCATGGAGGCCACCGTGCAGCTGAACTTTAACAAGCACTTTGACCGAAAGCGGCCCACGTACTGGCCGGTCATTCCGCTGAAGTTCTGAGTCTTGGGCCCTGGGCCCCCAGCCATCACCCCCTTTCCAGTGGGATTTGCTCCTTCATTTGCTTATGTGCCTTTTTCTCAGGGAAAGGGGACTTTGTCCTGAGAAATCAGCATGTTCACCAAAGTGCCCGTGGGCCTGTCACGTGGGGGCGGGGGGGGGGGGGGTTGAGGGGAGGATGTAGGGGAAGGACTGGGAGGGGGGAAGATAATCTTATATAATAAAGAGCTAATATGCTAATTAGACCGAACGGCCGAACGACCTTCCAGACGAAGTCGGGGCTGCAAGGGCCGAGCACCTTACACAGATTTTGTGCATCGGGCCTCTAGTGTGATATAGCAGCTTTTTTAAGCAGCAGGATGTGCACTGTTGCCTGCTTGCAAGATTTTTCTTTTGACATAAAATGATCATTTCATGTGCAAAAAAAAGGAGGCCCCAGCCCTGATCGGGTAGCTCAGTTGATTAGAGTGTCATCCCGATACACCAAGGTTGTGGGTTCGATCCCTGGTCAGGGTACATATAAGAATCCCCTGAATGCATGAATGAGTGGAACAGCAAATCAAGATTTCTCTCTCTCTCAAAAAAAAAAAGATTTCTCTCTCTCTCCTTTTCCTTCCGCCTTCCCTCCCTTCCTCTCTCTCTAAACTCAATAAATAGAAAAAAACTTTTAAATGCATCTTTTTAAAAAAAAGAAAGAAAAGAGGCCCCAGAGAGCTCGCTTTCCCCTTGTACCATGCGAGGAAGACAGCGAGAAGTCTAGGTCTGGAAAGGGTCTTCACTAGAACTTGACCATGTTGGCACCTTGACCTTGGACTTCCAGCCTCCAGAACTGTGAGGAAAATCTATTGTTTATCAGCCACCCAGTTCATGGCATTTTGTTAGGCACGATTGGACTAAGGCAGGTGTCTTTGTGTTTCGGGATGCGGTCCTTTGTGGAGGACAGGACAGATGTTCTGTTCGATGTCCCACATTCTGGGCTTGTTGGCCGTCCTCAGATTAGATCAGGTTATTTGTCTCGGAGGGAATACCACAGCTCGGTGGGTGTCTGTCTCGGTGTCTCCCATCAAAGGACAAGGGGTGGCAGTTTGTCCCAATTCAGTGATGCTGAGCCGGATCCTGTGGTTAAGGTGATGCATGAGTCTGCTCAGGCGGCCATAACAAAATGCCACAGACTGGTGGCTTGAACAACAGAAATTTATTTCTCACGGTTCTGGAGGCTGCAAGTCGAAGACGGAGGTGTTGGCTGGGTTGGTTTCCTCTGAGGCCTCTCTCCTTGGCTTGCAGACAGCCCCTCTCACTGTGGCCTCAAATGGTCTTTCTCGGTGTCACACTTGTCTGGTGTCTCTTTGTGTGTTCAAATAGCCTCTTCTTTTATTATTATTACTAGAGGCCTGATGCACGAAGATTCGTGCCAGAACGGGCCTTCCTTCCCCTGGCTGCCGGCACCGCCTTCACTCCTGCCGGAGCTGCCTTTCCCCCTTCCCACGCTTCCCAGAGGCCCGGAGTGGCTGGGGTGGTGTGGAACGCCTGCATCCCGCCCCGCCCCCGGCTGCTCAGCACCTGCTTATGCAAATTAACCCGCCATCTTTGTTGTGTTGATTTTCATACTCACTCCTGATTGGCGGGTGGGCGTCGTGAAGGTACGGTCAATTTGCATGTTTCTATTTTATTAGTGTAGATTATTTTTAAAATCCTCACCGGAGGCTATGTTTTTATTGATTTTAGAGAAGAAGGGAGAGAGAGTTAGAACAGTAAATGCCCAACACTATTGAAACAGGGATGACCTGTTTCTGACTCTGGATTTAGGATTTTTTTTATCCCCATTTTTTCAGAAGAGGAAACGAGGCTCAGAGACGGTCAGTTACTTGCTCAGGGGCACACAGCACTTTTACCCTAGCAATTACTGGCATGTACTAAGTGCTCCTGTGTGCCAGGTACTTCATGATACCCATCTTACAGTTAAGGACAGTAAGGCCAGAGAGTTCAGCGCGCAGTCGGCCAGTGGTAGGGCCTGTTTGGTACCAGGTCTGACTCCCTCCAAGGCCTCATGCCTTACCCACAGTCTTGTGTGACATCTCAGAGATGAACAGCTTTCAGCCCTGCAGCCTTCCTGAATCCTGAGACCAACCCCGATCTCTTCAGGATCTCCTAACATTGTAGCAGGAAGCTGGTTAAATGAATGGTTTTAACCCTATCTGCCTCAATGAAATGTATTAATAATATTACTTACCTCTACTCATAATCACGCCCAGAATCCATAATGCCCTAACCTTGGACAGAAGGAGAAATAAAAGGAAACTGGTGGAGCGTATGTCAGCACATTGTATTTCAGTCTGTAAATTCTCGGGCACAGTCCCAGGGAAGCATAATGAAGGTGGCAGTTGCTTTTGACCTCATTAATGCAGTGGCCACGAATGCAGCCTGAACCAGCCTGGCAGACTCGGTGACTTAAAACAATTCAGTGTATTTTAAAATTAAGGGGAAAATACAGTACTAGTTTCTGGGCTCTGATGATTTTTTAAAAAGATATATTTTTATTGATTTCAGAGAGGAAGGGAGAGGGAGAGAGAGATAGAAACATCAGTGATGAGAGAGAGTCATTGATCAGCTGCCTCCTGCATGCCCCCTACTGGGAATAGAGCCTGCAACCTGGGAATATATGCCCTTGGCCAGATTCAAACCTGAGACCCTTCAGTCCATAGGCTGATGCTCTATCCACTGAGCCACACCGGCTAGGGCTGGGCTCTGGTGATTTTAAACAGGTTTTTCACTGACATGAAATGGTGGTGGGAGGATCAGAAGTCTTGCAGGACTTGTGTGGGACTGCCCTTGGTTTGTAGGCTGTGTAGCATCTCTGGCCCTGTCTACTGCCTGCTGAGGGTGCCCATCAGTGTCAACCAAAATCACCCAATGTCTCGAATGTCCGCTAGAGGGCAGTATTATCCCACTGAACCATACCGGTTTATTGTATTTTTTAAAAAATTTTTTTTTCTTGATTTCAGTGAGGAAGGGAGAGGGAGAGAGAGATAGAAACATCAATGATGGCCCTAGATGGTTTGGCTCAGTGGATAGAGAGTCACCCTTCAGACTGAAGGGTCCCAGGTTCAATTCCAGTCAAGGGCACATGCCCAGGTTGTGGGCTCGATCCCCAGGAGGAGGCGTTCAAGAGGCAGCCGATCAGTGATTCTCTCACCATTGGTGTTTCTTTTTTTTTTTTTTAATATATATATTTTATTGATTTTTTTTTTTACAGAGAGGAAGAGAGAGGGATAGAGAGTTAGAAACATCGATGAGAGAGAAACATCGATCAGCTGCCTCTTGCACACCCCCTACTGGGGATGTGCCCGCAACCAAGGTACATGCCCTTGACCGGAATCGAACCTGGGACCCTTGAGTCCGCAGGCCGATGCTCTATCCACTGAGCCAAACCGGTTTTGGCTCACCATTGGTGTTTCTATCTCTCCCTCCCTCTCCCTTCCTCTCTGAAATCAATAAAAACATATTTAAAAAAAAATAAAAAAGAAACATCAATGATGAGAAAAAATCACTAATTGGCTGCCTCCTGCACACCCCCCACTGGGGATCAAGCCCTGACCTCCTGGTTCATAGGTCGACACTCAACCACTGAGCAGGTCAGCTAGGCAGGTTTATTGTATTTTACAGGCACCAGCTTTAGTAGTTCAGACCAGGGCCTAGCAAGTCACCTAACAAAGCTTCATTGGTCTGGGCCCGTGGTTTAAAGGGTTTGTTTTTTTGTTTTTATATGTGTTTTTTTAATGTATTTTTTTTAGAGAGAGGGAGAGAGAGAGAGAAAAATCGATGAGAAACATCAATTGGTTGCCTCCTGCACGCCCCCAAGTGGGGATCGAGCATGCAACCCGGGCATGTGTCCTGACCAGGAATCAAATGGTTGACATCTTGGTGTGCAGGAGGGAGCTCAACCAACTGAGCCACACCATCAGGACTAAAGGAGTAGCTTTTTATCCACTGCCGCCTTTGGCTGCTGAGCAGAAATTCAGCCCATTTGCCAAAACTTCCTTTTTTAAAAAGAGAATCTGGCTCAGCCGGCATGGCTCAGTAGTGGTTGAGCATCGACCCATGAACTACGAGGTCACTGGTTCCATTCCCGGTCAGGGCACATGCCCAGGTTGTGGGCTCGATCCCCAGTGTGGATCGAGCTGCCTCCTGCACGCCCCCTGCTGGGAATGGAGCCCATGACCTGGGCATGTACCCAGACTGGGAATCGAACCATGACTTCCTGGTTCATAGGTCGATGCTCAACCCCTGAGCCACATTAGCCAGGCTAGTCTCTCTCCTTTTGAAAAAAATTGAGTTATATTTTAAGTTGTATTTTATCTTACAATGTTAATTTAATAATTAAAAATTTAAGTGTAATTTTAAATATCAAATTAACAATTAACTTATTCAAATTAACCTTGAATAGGAAGTTAATATTAAATTTAATATAATAAACTTATATATTATCATATTTTACCTTCACATATTTGTTAAGATCAACTCTTGATACATTTTTATTTATTTGTCTTTATTGTTGAGAGTATTATAGCTGTCCCCCATTTTTCCTCCATTGCCCTTCCACCAGTTCGCGTCCCACCCCAGGCATTCACCATGCTATGTCTCTATCCATAGGCTATGCATGTATGCATATAAATTATTGGTTAATTTCTCCCTGCCCCTCCCCTCCCCCTTGAGGTCCAGCAGTCTGTGCCATGATCCCATGCCTCTGAACCCATTCTGTTTATTGGTTACCTATGTACACACTATGGAACTACCAGCCAGCTCAAACTGCGCGTTTATTTTCCTTTAATCCAAAATATGACACCCATCTTTTTATTGTTGTTAATCCTCACCCAAGGATATTTTTCCCATTAATTTTTTAGAGACAGTGGAACGGAGAAAGGGAGGGAGAGAGACGTTGACTGGTTGCCTCCCGCACGTGCCCTGAAATGGAACCTGCAACCCAGGTACCTGTCCTTGACCAGGAATCGAACCACGACCCTTCCGTGTGTGGGCCGGCACTCTGACCCCTGAGCAACACCAGCTAGGGCAACACCCATCTTTTTATCATCTTGCATGACACTGATATTTTAAAAAAATATTTTATTGATTTTTACAGAGGGGAAGGGAGAGGGATAGAGAGTTAGAAACATCAATGAGAGAGGAACATCTATCAGCTGCCTCCTGCATACCCCCTACTGGGGATGTGCCTGCAACCAAGGTACATGCCCTTGACCGGAAGCGAACCTGGGACCCTTGAGTCCGCAGGCCAACGCTCGCTCTATCCACTGAGCCAAACCAGTTAGAGCGACACTGATATTTTTGATCCGGTGACCTGCAGTTGGGTTTGTCTGGTGCCTCCCCACAATTAGATTCAGGGGAGGCACTTCTGGGGGCGCCACCACAGCCGTGACGGTGTGTCCTTCCCGGCCATGGGGCATGCCGGAGTCCCCTGGGCCCAGGCTCGGTGATGGTGACCTGGATCACCTGGTTAAGGTGGTGGACACTTCCTGTCCTTGTCACAAGGATGTTATCTGCGGGCAGTCCTTAGAGACCTGGTGGGCATCCGACGTTTAAAAGTCTGAGTGGCCAAAGGAAGCTCCCCTGGGGGCAGCGAACATGTTCCAAGGCCCTCCGGGCACCAGCTGGACGTCTCCGGTGGAGGAGCTCAGAGGGGTCTTAAGCAAACACCCGTCCATCACTTTAGGGGGAGGGCGTGGGGAGTCCCCAGGGAGTTGGGATAGATGCAGCTATCTACGATGGGACCCCCAAAAGAGCACCTGTCTTCCTGCAGCTCCGGGACTGTGGAGGGCTGCGGGAGGTGGAGGTGACCGCGTGCCTGGTGTGGAAGGACTGGCCTCACCGCGTGCACCCCCACAGCCTCGTGGGGAAAGACTGCACTGACGGCGTCTGCAGGGTGCGGCTCCGGCCTCACGTCAGCCCCCGGCACAGGTACCCAACCCTGACCCCAGACCCTTCGCTCTTGGTCATGGAGATTCTGAGGGGCTGAGAATCACCCAGGGAGACCTCGGGGCCAGGCCCCGCTGAGCCAGACTCTCCCGATTGCATCTCCCAACTGCGGGGACTGAGGCCTGTGGCGGTGGAGGGGTCTCCTCAGGCCTGGCGCCCTGCCCCACACCTTCCCATCGCTCTATTTATCTCCGTATTGTAGAGGAGGAAACTGAGGCTCTGAGAGGCTGCAGGGCTACAGAGAGCCAATGGCAGAGCTGGGATCTGACCCAAGACCCGGCTTACCTGCAGGCCCGTTCTTTCACTTTATAATTTATATGTTTTTAATAAATAAAAAATTAAAAGGTTCAGAAAGAGTGTGCAGTGAAAAATGAATCTCCTTCCTTCTTTGGTCTTCCAGACACTCGTGTCCCTTCCTGGGGGCAATTAAAAATATGCTCTGCATAGATATATCTTTTCTCTCCTTATAAATAATAGCAGACACTCGAACCTCATTTTGGTGTTCCAGTACATCTTGGAGGTCGTGCCTTTCAGAACATTTAGAGCTGCCCTGTCCTTTTTACTGGCTGCATAATATTCCAATGTGTGGCTGCACACCGTGACTTGATATCAATATATATCATTGATATCAGAGAGGAAGGGAGAGGGAGGAAGACAGAAACATCAGTGACGAGATAGAATCATTGATCGGCTGCCTCCTGCACGTCCCCCAGCTGGGGATCGAGCCCACAACCCAGGCATGTGCCCTGACCGGGAATCGAACTGTGACCTCTTGGTTCATAGGCTGACGCTCAACCACTGAGCCACACCGGCCTAGCAAGTCCTCTATTAATGGGCACCTACAATGGTTTCAGTCCCTTGTGCTTCTATGATAAACTGGGTTGCAGTGAATTGCTTGATGTATAGATCATTTCTTCTCTGGGATAAATCCCTAGAAATGAAATTGCCAGCTCCAGGTGGGTACATGTATACTCTCAGTGATCTATACATTTAGTAAGAGCAGGGATTTTGTCTCTCTTGTTCCCTGCTATATCCCCCGGCACATAGCACATGCCTGGCACACAGTAGGTGCTCGGAAAATATTTGAGGAATGAATGAATACGGCCAGATCGTCCTCCAATGTGTGATTGCTGGAGCCCTTTCCAGCCCCACAGCAGGGGGCGAGCGTGGCTGCCTCTCCACAACCTCACCAGCAGAGGGTGCCAGCACATGCTTTGATCGTTGCTGTTTGGATGAGTTCGTAAACATTGGCATTGCGCTGGTGTTTCATCTGAGTTTTCTTATCAATGAGGTTGGCCAGTGTTGACACCCCTGGAGGGTTTGAGCCCCAGACCCCTTCAGAGCTGGGACCGCTGGGCCCAGGGTGCCTCAGCCTCTGAGACTGTGCGCCCCAAGGCAGGGGGCATCTGCTGGAGTCCTCCTGGGGGTTAGAGCTACCCCTGCCCCCTGGTGGTGACCTCCCTTCCCACCTGCCCCCCACGCAGCTTTAACAACCTGGGCATCCAGTGTGTGAGGAAGAAGGAGATCGAGGCTGCCATAGAGCGGAAAATCCAGCTGGGCATCGACCCGTATAATGGTGAGCCCAGCCCCCCACCCCTCTGCCCACTCCCCTCCCCTGGCCTTCTCTGGGCCCCACCTTCTCCTCCAGTCCTTCTCTCTCCCCCATCCCCCACCAGGCTGTCGACCCCCACCCTCAGCTTTCCCACGTCTCTCTCACAGCCGGGTCCCTGAAGAACCATCAGGAGGTGGACATGAACGTCGTGAGGATCTGCTTCCAGGCCTCTTACAGGGACCAGCAGGGGCAGATGCGCCAGATGGAGCCCGTGCTCTCTGAGCCCGTCTATGACAAGAGTGAGTCCAGGGTGCTGTGGCCATAGGACTGTCTTTGGCTGCAGGTACCAAAAAGCCCCACAAAGGCACGGACCAACATGGAGTTCTTTCTTTCTTTTTTTTGTTAATCTTCACCGAGGATATTTTTTTCCATTGATTTTTAGAGAGTGGGAGGGAGGGGAAGAGACAGAGAGAGACATATCGATTGGTTCCTGCACACATGCCCCAAATAGTGCTGGGGATAGAGCCTGCAACCGAGGTACGTGCCCTTGACTGGAATCCAACCCAAGACCCTTCAGTCCTCAGGCTGACACGCTAACCACTGAGCAAAACTGGCTAGGGTGGGAGTTCTTTTTTTAAAAAAATATTTTTATTGATTTCAGAGAGGAAGGGAGAGAGGAATAGAAACATCAGTGATGAGAGAGAATCATTGATTGGCTGCTTCCTGCATGCCCCCCACTGGGGGTCGAGCCTGCAACCGGGCATGTGCCCCTGATCAGAATCGAACCTGGGACCCTTCAGTCCACAGGCCAATGCTCTATCCACTGAGCCAAACCAGTTAGGGCTAGGGTGGGAGTTCTTTATGTGTCTATGTCTCAGTTATGAAGTCTGGTCCTGTGGATTCAGCTGCTCAGCAGCATCGGGGAGCTGGTTCAGCAGCTCTGTGATTCTCTTTGCTTTCCCCTCGGGGTCATGAGCTGGCTGCTCCAGCTCCAGCCCTCATGTCTGCATGCGAGGCGTGATGGGCAGTGCCACCCCGTATGGCGAGTAGCTGCCCACTGACAGTTCCAGCCTCAGCGTTTCCCATGTGGCCTATGGAAGCGGGACCTCCTAGTGTTGCAGAGTGTGCGGCCTGTACAGCTGTCCTAGGCTCTCCTAGGGAAGAGGCAGCACGAGGAATAATGTTTCTGTCTTTGATGGAGAAAATAATACATGTCCCAGAACCCCCCTCCATTTGACTTCTTCCCCCCCCCCTTTTTTTTAAAAAATATGTTTTTATTGATTTTTAGAGAGGGAAGTGAGAGGGATAGAGAGATAGAAACATCGATGAAAGAGAAACATCATCATAGGCTGCCTCCCGCACTCCCCCTACCTGGGGATCCAGCCTCCAACCTGGGCATGTCCCCTGACCGGGAATCTAACCAGTGACCTCTTGGTTCATGCATGGGTCAGTGCTCAACCACTGAGTCACATCAGCCGGGCTTCCCCCTCCCCTTTTTTAATTGACTTCATTGAGATGCCATTGGCTAATAAAAATCACACAGGCTTCAGGGATACAGTTCTATAATACATCATCTGTATATTGAGTTGTGCGTTCACCACCCAAGTTAGACTTCTGCTTATGTCCCACTGGCCAGACTTGGTCCCATGGTTGCAAGGGAGTCTGGGAAAGAAAGTATTTAGGTTTTCATCCTATATAGACGAGTACAGGCATGGAAGAGGGGGTTGGGAATGGCTGCTAGGTTTTAGCCAGCTTACAGTGACTGCCATAAGCATTAAAGGGAAGGCTATTACTTCAATCAGGGCTTTTATGGATGCTAGTGATAGAAAGAGAAAAAAAAATGAATTTGTTCCATTAACTAAAAAAAATCTCGAGGTAGCACAGTGCTTCAGGTCTGGCTGCATCCAGGTCCTCAGAGATGTCATTAGGAGTCTGTGTCCTCTCCAGCTATGCCTCCTCCATGTTAGAGTCATTCTTGGCAATGCCGTCCCACCTGGGGGCAAGATAATTGTGTGCAGCCCTAGGCTTACATCCTACCAGGCTGGCACCTCTCCCCCTCTCCCAATAGTCTTGCTCAAAGTCCCAGGGCTGTCTCTCATTGGCCTGAGGTTGGTCATGTGTCCACTCTGACCAATCAGCTGTGGCCAGGAGGAGGTGATGTTCTGATTGGCCAGCTCTGGGGCACATGCTCACTGCTGAGCTAGGGAGTGGACTCAGCCTTACCCAACCCCCATGACTGAGATGTGGGGTGGTCCCTCCAAAGAAAATTGGGGGGCAGTTAGCAGAAGGAGGACCAGGACTGGTAGAGGTAAAACAACAGGTGTCCACCACAGGTTTCAGGACATTAACCCTCATCTAAGAATTGGCGCTGATGCCTGACCCTGCCAACTCTCCCTAAATTCTGAGGGTCTCTCCTTTAGCCAGACACTCACCCGACCTCAGCATGGAGGACTTGTGATTGTCCATTAACCCCCTCTTGTCTGAGCGGCTTCTTTTTCCACCCCGACCATGGGTTCCAGGAGGGACAGGTGCCCTGGGTCCTCTGTCTCCCACCTCTCCCCAGCCCAGGGTGGGCACCACGGGGTACCTGGTAAGGATTTGGTGACCGAATTCCTGTTTTTGTCTCATGTACCTCTTCCTCATGCTCCTTCCCAGAGTCCACAAACACGTCCGAGCTACGCATCTGCCGGATCAACAAGGAGAGTGGGCAGTGCACAGGTGGTGAGGAGCTCTACCTGTTGTGTGACAAGGTGCAGAAAGGTGAGGGGCCTGGGGCAGCCAGCAGGCCCAGGGGGACTGGCGGCTTGTGGGGTAGCCCGGGAGGAGCTGGAGCACCGGCTGTGGGGCGGAAGGAGCCAGAACTCTGGTTTTGGAGTCAGACACAGCCGATTGGCTCAGTCACTTCCTGAGTCACTCACTCATCCACGTACAGAGAAGGAGGGCCATCAGACCGCGCCACCACGAGCTCACTGTCTGGGAGGCTGATACAAAAACCGTGGAGTTGCACAAATCAATGCTTTGTGATGGTTGTGATAAGGGCTCTGGCTGAAGAAAACGGAGGACAACTGAGGATGGGCGGAGCATCTCGCCATGTCCCTCATGTCTGTTCAAATGTCCCTTCTTCAGATGGGTTTCTTCAGAAACCCTCCGCTCTGTTTCTGTCTGTCTCTCCGTCGCTGTTTCTCTCCGTCTCTCTGTGTCCCTCTGCCGGTTTCCCTTTTCCTCCCTTTCTCTCTCTGATTCTCGGTCTCATCTCTTGCTGTATCTGTCCCTCTGTCTTTGTTTCTCTCACACATACACATCCTGTCCCTTCTCTGTTCCTGGAGACCCCTGACTCACACACTCCTAAAAAAATATATATATAGCCCTGGCTGGTTTGGCTCAGTGGATAGAGCATTGGCCTGTGGGCTGAAGGGTCCTGGGTTCGATTCCGGTCAAGGGCACATGCCCGGGTTGCGGGCTCAATCCCCAGTAGGGGGCGTGCCGGAGGCAGCCCATCAGTGATTCTTATCATTGATGTTTCTCTCTCTCTCTCTCCCTTCCTCTCTGAAATAAATAAAAATATATTTTAAAAACTAAAATAAAATTTAAAAACCTCTACCAAGGGTTGCCTGTCTGCGAGACGGCAGGAGGGAGCCTTCCCTTTTATTGTATATATAGGGTGTCCCCCCCCCAAAAGGTATACACACACTTGGAATAATTACAAAGGCAGTGTTTATTGAAATACATTTCACTTTCAAAACGGAGCAGCTACCAGCTGTTACAGTGTAAGTACATTTTGGAGGGACACCCTGTATCTCGTCTGCACCCTTTGCGTTTTCTGTCATGTTACCCTGTTGTAAATAACAGCACCGCTGACTGCAACAAAGCAGGGCTGAGACTTGTCTTGCTCTGACCGGATGCCACGCTCTGCTGTAAGCGCTTTGCACGCATCATTCATTAGATCGTCTAATCGCCTAATAGTTCTGTGAGGTAGAGCTTATTATTATAATCTCCGTCTACAGATGAGGAGACTGAGCCGCAGAAAGATGAAGTAACTGGCGAAAGGCCACACAGCTAGGCAGGTAGCGATGGGATTTGAATCCAGGCACACTGCTGTTCATTTCCCCTGGGAGGGAAAATAATAGAGTTGAAAACAATTCAGGGAGATGTGAAAAGGTAGTATTTGGAGAAAAAGGATACTGAGAAAGGGGATGGAGGAGAATGGCTGGAGGGGTGGTGGGGCACAGTTTTACTAGCGGGGGGGGCCATGAAGGACCCCTCTTGGGAGATGATGTTGGATACAGACTGTATGCCGAGTCCTGCGAGTCCCCTTCGTGAATCACTGAATCTGACGGTGGTCTCGGGGACCCCTGACCCCGTGGGAATGTTCATTCTAGCTGCCTTTCGGGTTGATAAAAGGATTAAATGAGATACTATATCATAATTGGTAGTGAATGTCCGTGTGTCACACTGTAGGTGCTAACAGAAGGTTAGTGGCCACAGTGATTCGTTTTGTTCTCAGGAATGTTAGTATTGATTTGGGGGAGACGGAGGGAGTTGGGGGCCCAGGGGGCCAGTGTCCTTGCTCAGCTGATGTCCTGACTGTCCACAGAGGATATATCAGTGGTGTTCAGCAGTGCCTCCTGGGAAGGCCGGGCGGACTTCTCCCAGGCCGACGTGCACCGCCAGATTGCCATCGTGTTCAAGACTCCGCCCTACGAGGACCTGGAGATCGTCGAACCTGTGACAGTCAATGTCTTCCTGCAGCGGCTCACCGACGGGGTGTGCAGCGAGCCTCTGCCCTTCACATACCTGCCTCGGGACCACGGTAACCACAGCAACTCGGGGCGACCCCCCCCCCCCCCCCCCCCCCCAGAGACCAGGCCTTTGGCCTTGCTTGGGGCAACTCAGAGGGAAAGGGGAAGAGGCAGAAGTAGAATGCAGGCTCAGAGCTGGACAGACTGGGGTTTGAATCCCGGTTCTGCCACTTACTGGCTGTGTGACCTTGGCCTCTCAGCGTCTCACTCTTCTGTGCAGAATGGAGATAATAATAGTACCCACCTCATGGCATTTGGGGGAGGATTTTTTTTTTAAATATATTTTATTGATTTTTAAAGAGAGGAAGGGAGAGGGATAGAGAGCTAGAAACATCGATGAGAGAGAAACATCGACCAGCTGCCTCCTGCACACCCCCTTCCGGGGGATGTGCCCACAACCAATGTACATGCCCTTGACCGGAATCGAACCTGGGACCCCTCAGTCCGCAGACCGACGCTCTATCCACCGAGCCAAACCGGTTTCGGCTGGGGGAGGATTTTTAAAAAATATTTTTTTTATTGATTTCAGAGAGGAAGGGAGAGAGAGAAACATCAGTGATGACAGAGAATCATTAATTAGCTGCCTCCTGCACGCCCCTCACTGAGAATTGAGCCTGCAGCCTGGGCATGTGCCCTTGACCGTAATCGAACCTGGGACTCTTCCACAGGCGGATGCTCTATCCACTGAGCCAAACCGGCCAGGGCTTGAGGGAGGATTTAATCATTGCTCTCCTCATCACGCTGCTCATGCCTGGCCCTGTGCTGAGGACATAGTGGTGACCAAATAGCCCCAGTCCTACCCTCATAATTCTCAGACCTATGGAGGGCAGACCCATTCACATACAGTGACAACCAGAGTGGGCAGGATTGGGAAGGAATTGCTCAGGGGACTCAGATTGCCCAGAGGGGGTACCTGACCCAGACTTAGGGGTCAAGGAGGGCTGCCTGGAGGAGGGGATAGCTGAGCTGAAGATGGGAGGATGAATAAGAAGTTCTCCAGGGAGGGGTGGGAGTTGAGGAAGAGTGTTGCTGTGTTTTCTTAATCCTCACCCAAGGTTAGTTTTTCCATTGATTTTTAAAAAATATATATTTTATTGATTTTTTACAGAGATGAAGGGAGAGGGATAGAGAGTTAGAAACATCAATCAGCTGCCTCTTGCACACCTCCTGCTGGGGATGTGCCAGCAACCAAGGTACATGCCCTTGACCAGAATCGAACCTGGGACCTTTCAGTCCGCAGGCCGATGCTCTATCCACTGAGCCAAACTGGTTAGGGCTTCCATTGATTTTTTTTTCAGAAAGAGTGGAAGGGAGGGAAGGAGAAAGGAGAGAGAGAGAGAGAGAGACATCGATATGAGAGAGACACATCAATTGGTTGCCTTTCGCATGTGCCAGAGATCAGGCAGGGGATAGAAATTCCAACCTAGGTATGTGCCCTTGACTGGGAATCAAACCCGCGACCCTTGGGTGCTTGGGCTGACCCTCTAACCACTGAGCAACACTGGCCAGGGTGAGGAAGAGTGTTTTAAGCAGCTAGAACAGCAAGTGCAAAGGCCCTGAGGCAGGATAGTGCTTGGGGTGTTCCAGGAACAACAAAGACCAGCTTGGTTAGAAGTGGGTTTGTGTTTTATTCTGATTAAGATGTGGACATCTATTTGCATGGGTTGGTCAAGAACTAGAACAGCTCAACAACGTCCTAAATGGTCTCTAAAATTAATTCTTAATTGTTCCTATTGATGGGTTACTCTGTATGTCCCTGATATCTCCTGAACAGACAGCTACGGCGTGGACAAGAAGCGGAAACGGGGGATGCCCGACGTCCTTGGAGAACTGAACAGTTCTGGTATGTCTCCTTTGCCCCTCCCCACACCCATCTCCAGGTCCCTGGGAGGGGGTGACTGGCCCCACTGTCCTGCCCTGCCGCAGGCTGGGGAGGAGGGGCTGTTGGGTCCAGGGGTCCTCACCTCTGCCTTCCCGCAGACCCCCATGGCATCGAGAGCAAGCGACGGAGGAAAAAGCCAGTCTTCCTGGACCAGTTCCTGCCCAGCCATGGCTCAGGTGGGTCCCAGCTCTGTGCCAGCGCCCCCCCTTCCTGGGGTGGGCTGAGGGTGAGCTGCAGCCCTGCTTTTCAGGCTTCTGGTCCCCCCAAAGCTCCCACAAGGCCGGCCAGCAACACCCCACTTGGCCAGCAACATAAAGTGGGAAGAATAGCCATTCTGGACGCAGTCCGGAGGCTCTGATCTCCACTGGACCATCTACTGGCTGTGTGACCTTCGCCGAGTTGCTCCACCTCTCAGAGCCTCAGAGGCGTGCCTGGAAAGTCTCACCACACACCTATCTCATTGGCCTTTTAAAATTTAATATACGTATTTTACAGGCACTATATGACAGGCACAGAAGTGCTTCGTGTGTCTTTTCTCATTTGATCTGCACCATCGCCCTGCAAGGTGGCTGCTCTCATTCTCCCCAGCCCCCCGTTTTACTGGTGAAAAACACTGAAGCTCAGAGAGGAAAAGTCTTTTGTCCAAGGTCCCACAGTTAACCCGTGGTGGAGCAGGGCATCTGAGCATCAGTATAGATTAGTGATGATGGGTGTGAAACAGGCAGCGGGAGTAGGAGGTGGATGACTGGGGATGGCTGTCAGAGCCAGCCAACCTCAAGTTCAGAGCCTGTCTAGCCTGACCACCCTCTGGCCTCTTCTCCCCCTGCCTTCATCTCAACTCCCATGCCAGTCTCCAGTTCCCATGAACTATATAGTCCCATCTGGCTGCCATCAGAGACCTCCCACCTGCTGACCACTAGCTCTGTCCCTGACACCCCTCTGCCCCAGGGCGCCCAGCTCCCAGCCAGCCACCCACCACTCAGTCAGCCCAGCCTGGGCATTTCAGCCAGCCCCACCCTGGGTATTGCAAGTACCATTTGTTGTCCCTCCCACCCCTCTGCAACTGGTAACTAATGCCCCGCCTCTTCACCCCCATTTGTTATGATCATGTTTAATTGTACTCACAGCAAAACCCAACACAACAGAGGTTTCAATAGGACAGAATTTATCTGTCCTTTCACATAAACACAGTCCAAAGGTAGGTGGTCCAGGGATGGTTTGGTGGCTGCATGGTCACCATAGTCCCAAGCTTCTGCCTTTTTCAACTCAGTTTCCATGTCATGGTCCAAATGTCTGCTGCAGCTCCAGCCATCATGCCCACGTTCCAGCCCGCAGAACGCAGGCGGGGCCCATATCGAGCTGCAAGGGACGCTGGGAAATAAAATCCCAGCAGCCCTGTGTTTCTTTCTGAGATAAGCATAATCAGACTTCGCTGGTGAAGTGTGTCTTGTCTCAAAAACAGAGGCTCTCCTATAACGACACTTGTCAGTTTACCTTCCAGTTTGGGGACTGGCAACTTCTCCCATGTGTGGATATTTCACTTTTTTGATTGCCTTTATATTTGGGGGGGGGGCTGTTGAGCCCATTCTCCGTCCTCATTCTTTTTTTTTTTTTTTTAAATATATTTTATTGATTTTTTACAGAGAGGAAGGGAGAGGGATAGAGAGCTAGAAACATCGATGAGAGAGAAACATCGACCAGCTGCCTCCTGCACACCCCCTACTGGGGATGTGCCCGCAACCAAGGTACATGCCCTTGACCGGAATCGAACCTGGGACCTTTCAGTCCTCAGGCCGACGCTCTATCCACTGAGCCAAACCGGTTTCGGCTCCGTCCTCATTCTTAGGGAAAACTCCCCAGCATTGCAGTATTGTTTCAACCCTGGTTCTCCTTGGGATTAAAAGAAGCCACACGGATCACACATTTCGCCTGGGACTGGCCATTGGAGTTAGAGCCTGGCCAGAAGTCGACTCTCAAGCCACCACGCTTCCTTCTCTCTCCTCTCATCCCTGCAGGCCCGTTCCTCCCACCGTCAGCCCTGCTGCCTGATTCAGACTTCTTCCCCAGCACTGTGTCCCTCCCCGGCCTGGAGCCCCCTGGTGGGCCGGACCTCCTGGACGATGGCTTTCCCTATGAAACCACGAACCCTGCACTCTTCACCATGCTGGACATGCTGCCCCCTGCTCCGCCACTTGCCAGCGCTGTCTCAGGCAATGGGGTTGCAGGGCCCACCGTCGGGGAGCCATCGGGCCCTGAGCCAATGACACTGGACTCATACCAGGCTCCAGTCCCTGGGGATGGGGGCACTGCCAGCCTTGTGGGCAGCAACATGTTCCCCAACCAGTACCGTGAGGTGGGCTTTGGGGGTGGCCTCCTGTCCCCCGGGCCTGAGGCCACGTAACCACCTCAGTGCCAGAGGAGAGGCACTGGATGGGGAGGGAGGTGGAAGGGGCCATGGGAACCCAGCCAGGATGGGCAGTACCCCCCCTCGGGCCACCCTTGGTTAGGTCTCCCCACCTCATCCTTCTGAATCGGACGTTGTCAGCATTGGTGAGAAGCTCTGCAGCACCGGGTTTCCCCTGAGCCCATTTCACAAAGGAGAAAACTGAGTCCAGAGAGGAAAGGGACTTTGTTCCCATGCACTTAGTCCCCACAGTTGGGGACACCTTCTCCTGGATGATTCTGACGAGTGCACATACGGAGGACGGTATTCCAGCCCTCCTTCCCATGAAGATAGGGGACAGGCTGTTGTCTTTCCAATAAAGATGAGTTTGGAGCCTTAGGGGTCTTGTCTCTTTTTTTTGTTATTATTAGTTCCTCCTCAATCTATTCTTCTGATGTTTATCTGCCCATTCAGTTTTTATTCTTTTTTTGTTTTATGTATTTACTTGTTATTGTTGACACCGTTACAGATGTCCTCAATTTCCCCGCTTTTACCCGCTTCCACCCAGCCCTCCCCCTCTCCCCCCCATCTCTAACCCATCTTCCTTTCCCCCCCCCTCTCTCCCCCCCATCTTCCCTTCCCACACCCTCCCGCTCCTGCCTTCACCACACGGTTAGGACCTCACGGACCACCAGTGGTCCACGACCCTCAGTCTCCGCTCCGCCTCCCCGCGGCCCCCGCCCTCCCCTCCAGGCCCCTCCCCTCCAGGCCCCTCCCCTGCCGTAGCGGAAGCGCGCTCTGCCACGCCCCGCCCCCTTCCCTTTGCGCGGCCTTCCACTTCCGCTTCCGGTGCGGGCCGCGCGCGAGCGCAGCTGAGGCAGGCGGCGACGAGCCGGTGAGTGCAGGCGACGGGGCCGCCGTCCCGGCGTTTGGGCGGCGTCCGCCCAGCTTCCCCCTTGCCTCCGCCCCTCCCCGGGCTTCTGTGAACTTCTGCTCGGCCTCGGCCCGAGGGCCTCACACCCCGCACCTCCTCCGGCCTGCCGGGCCTCAGGCCGCGCCGCTGCTTCTGCCGTGGGCCGGAACTCACCGCGGCCGACCCCGCCGCGGGCCACAGGTCCCGCCCCCTTGTCAAAATAAGAAAAAAAAACAGTCCGAGCCCTCAGGGACTAGATGGACAAATAGGGTCTTCGAGCCCTTTCCAAATCTTCGGGCTCCGCCCCGGTCCAGGAGCCTTGCCCCTAAACTGAACCCACTCCTTCCCGACTGCCTGCTCTGCCTCACTCAGCCTCTACTCCCCATCCCCCTTCATACTCCCTTAGACCTCAGCCCTGCTGTAAGGAAAGATAGCACACCCCCATGTTCCTCCTCCTTCAAGCCTCGTCGTCTTCCATCCGTGCCCTTCACCTGCCCTCGACCTCCACACCTCCTTACTAATGTCCTTTTCTTCCACCTGCCTTCATTTTCATCCCCCTACAGCTCATCCCCATCTCGGATGGCTTCTGGTGGGAGCCATTTCAGCTCTTCCCTTTCCCTTGAGCTCCAGTCGCAGCTGCTTAGTGTCTGCCTCCAGAGCTTGCTTCATACACTCGCTCCTTCCATTCCAAAACCGTTCATTCTTGACTCCAGCTCCGGAGGTGGATGCGCACTCCAGAATCCCCTGGGGGTTTTCCCGAACGTCCGTGCTACTGGATCAGAGTTGTCAGGGATACGCCTGAGCATCTGGTACACGGTTCTGCAGCCTCACTTGCTCTCCCCGAAGCTGGCATCTAGGATTAGCTCTGTCACCAACTTGTAGGTGACTGTGATTCTGCCCACGTGTTTTCTACAGCCCATCTGACTCCCTAGTCTCATCCCCCAGGTGAAGGCCTCGGGCTTGGCCTCTCCACCATGTGGCACGAGGCGAGGAAGCATGAGCGGAAGCTTCGAGGCATGATGGTGGATTACAAGAAGAGGGCGGAGCGGCGGAGGGAGTACTATGAAAAGATTGTGAGTAACTGACCTTTAATCTGGGGCGGGAGCTCCCTGAGAGGGTGGGGTCCTGGTCATCCTGGTAAAATTTGGGCTCAGTTTCCCCAGACTATTCAGCCATTTCTTCGGCATAATCAATGCTGAAACCCTGTGGCATTCTGCCTGTTAGCGCATCCTGTGGTGGTTGGTGTGGCCTCAGAGCACAGAGCTAGTGTTAGCAGGAAGGAGGAAGGTCTTTGTAACCGGCGGAGCAGTCCAGATAGGAGACTGGCCCCCTCCGGAATGTTGTTTGTCTTGCTTACTGCTGTATTCGCAGTGTCCAGGGCTCAGCCATTCTTGAGGTTGGCTTGGCACTCAGTATTCATTCAGTGAACTCTGACCGCTTCCCTCTCCTGTTCGGTGCGGTAATGCTTCACTTTTGGAGAGAAAACCAAACTCCATTCCCTGACCTAAAAGGTCCTTCTGGTCTGTCCTCTACCGGTCTCTCAGCTTCAGTCTTGGGTAGCTCCAATGTCCTTTTTTGCATCTCTGCTACCACACATTGTGCCCGTATTGCCTCCCCTCACCTATTTAATTCCTACTTGTCATTGAGACCCCAGTTTTAAAAAGGCACTTATGCCGAAACCGGTTTGGCTCAGTGGATAGAGCGTCGGCCTGCAGGCTGAAAGGTCCCAGGTTCGAATCTGGTCAAGGGCACGTACCTTGGTTGCGGGCACATCCCCAGTGGGAGGTGTGCAGGAGGCAGCTGATCGATGTTTCTAACTCTCTATCCCTCTCAATTCCTCTCTGTAAAAAAATCAATAAAATATATTAAAAATAAATAAATAAAATAAAAATAAAAAGGCACTTATGTCTTAGGGCTCGTGTTCCAATTGTGTGATATTTATATGGACATTTCTAGTGCTCCTGTGTCACTGCCCCAGCCCCCTCCCTGGTCTCCTGGCCTTTAGTCCTGCTCCATCCAGCCCACCCTCTTCAGAGGGTTCAGAGAGGTCTTTCTAAAGCACAAAGCTGACCCTGTCCCTCCCTTGCTCAGAACTCCTTTGTGGCTTCCTAGTGCCCTTGAGAGAAAATCCAGGCTCCTCAACACAGCCTTCAAGGCCCTGCTGGTCTGGCTTTTGCCTCCTCTCAGACTCACACCACCTGTTCTGCCTCATTCCTTTGCTCAAGCCATCTGGCCTCCTCACTACCTAGGTGACCATCTCTAACACAAAAGATGTATAAAGAATATAAGTTGCCCTAGCTGGTTTGGTTCAGTGGATAGAGCATCGGCCTGCAGACTGAAGGGTCCCGGGTTCGATTCCAGTCGAGGGCACATCCCTGGGTTGCAGGCTCCATTCCCAGTAGGGGGCGTGCAGGAGGCTGCCAAACAATGGTTCTCATCATTGATGTTTCTATCTCCCTCTCCCTTCCTCTCTGAAATCAATAAAAAAAAAAAAAAAAAAAAAGAATAAGTTTACCTCCCAGGATTATATAGCCCTTTCCGGCCACAGGGCCTTTGCATGAACTCTTCCTATACCTGATTAACTCCTGCTCATCTGTCACATCTCAATCTGTAGAGCAGTCTTCCCTCATCCCCCTCACTCAGTCAGATGTCCCGATAAGTGCTGTCACAGCTCCCTGTCCTTCCCCTTTGTGGAATTTAACACACACACACACACACACACATATCCAGCTCTGTGAGATTAGGGACTAGGTGTATTTGGGTCAAATTTGCTTCCCAAGCTTGGGTCCAACAAATATGGTTTGAAAGAATAGATGAACTAAAACAATATAACAATAGCTTTTGCCATTTTAATTGATCCTTCTCAGGCACTAGGCTATGTGAGAAGAACTTTAGATACCTGAGTTCTTTGAATCCCCAAAGTAGAGGATGAAGTAGAGGCTGCTGTTACCCTAGGAGAGGAATCTCTGAGTGTCACCAACGAATGAACCACTGGGCTGAAGGGAGAGTCCATCTCTGGTGGTGTCAGAAGAACTATAGCACGCAGGGCCTAGCGTGCGTTGCTGAGTTGAGCCCCAGCAGTATAAGTTGTATTTGGGTCATATTTGCCCAGGAACATAGCCAGTGCTCAAGAATGATGCCTGGCTGGCGTGGCTCAGTGGTTGAGCATGCCAGAAAGTCATGGTTTGATTCCTGGTCGGGGCACATGTCTGGGTTGCGGGCTCGATCCCTAGTGTGGGGTCTGTAGGAGGCAGCCAATCAATGATTCTGTCTCATCATTGATGTTTCAATCTTTCTCTCCCTTTTCCTTCCTCTCTAAAATCAATAAAAATACATTTAAAAAACACTAAAAAAAAAAAAAAAAAGAATGAATAGCTGCCATTTATTAAGGCTCCATGATGTCAGACCAAATGCCCATGAATTTTGTTTGTTTTTTGTGTTTTGCCCACTTAAAAATATATATATTTTATTTATTTTTTTACAGAGAGGAAGGGAGAGGGATAGAGAATTAGAAACATGGATGAGAGAGAAACATTGATCAGCTGCCTCCTGCATACCCCCTAACTGGGGATGTGCCCGCAACCAAGATACGTGCCCTTGACCGGAATCAAACCCGAGACCCTTCAGTCAGCAGGCTGACACTCTACCCACTGAGCCAAACCAGTTAGGGCATGTTTTGCCCATTTAAAAAAAAATTTATTTATTATTATTTTTTAAAATACATTTTTATTGATTTAGAGAGGAAGGGAGAAGAAAACAGAGATAGCCTGGTTGCCTCTTCTCCATGTGAAGTGATATAACATGTCGAATCAGGTTTGGCTGTGAATAATAGAGACCTAAAACATCAGTGGCTTAGACAAATTTATTTCCTTTTCCACATAGATGCACAGTGGTACTCAGTTCTGCTCAGGGACCATTTTGTTGTTTAGCTGTACATGACTTCTCTTCCCAATATTGTGTCAAGGTCTAAGAGGGCTGCTCAAGCTCTGGCCATCATGTCTTCATTCCACCCACCAGGGAGGAAGAAAGGAGGGAAAAGGGACCAAGATGCTCATGCCAGTGTTCAGAAAGTTTCTAGATGTTTGCACATGACGCTTCAATTCCTATGGCACTGGCCAGAAAGTAGTCCTGTGGTCAGGGAGGCTGAGAGGTGTAAACTTCATTCTGGATGGCCTTGTACCAGCTATATCAGGAGTCCTATTACTGCTGGAGAAGGGGGTGGATTGTAATGCCACTTAATGGTGTGCCACGAATGGTGGGGATAAGAGCAGTTCCCACACAGCGCCGTTGGAGTATTTGGTTAGATTGAGCACATAGACCCCTGAGCGTGGGCTTGCTCAGGGCAGCGTGCTCAGTCAGTGCTAGCTCTTGTTGTTACTGAAATCGTTATTACCAGGTAGAGCTGGAATTTGCATCCAGGTCGATGGTGTAGACGAAAGAGGGCTGGAGTTGGGTCACTCTGAAGGCCTGGGACTCCAGGCTCTCCTTGTTAGTGGGGAGCTCCCTCAGCTTTATTTTCCCCTTGGGACCAGCCCCTCTCACAGGGGTTGACTGGGAAAAGCATCAAGAACAAGAACAGTGACTGTGGGTGCTTAGTGGTGCAGGCCTGTACAAGCTGTCATTGTCCCCATACATGAACGTGATCAGCATTCCAATCCAAACCACCAAGCTGTGGACAGTGGCAATGGCTGGGCAGTTGCTGATGGCTGCTTTGAGGAGGGGATGGGCTGCTTGCACAGTCTTTTATCTCATTCTTGGGCTGAGAGAGGCGGCTGTGGGCGAGTTTTGAAGAAGCTGAGGTATATTGTGGCAGGCCAGAGATGTGTCCAGACAGAGGTGGCTTCTCTGCCTCTGATTTGTCCTTGGTGCATGCATCCTCTCTCCCTAGCAGACATTGGTTCTGTTATTGCTCCTGTCCTTGTCAGCTCTCTTCTTTAATCAGTGGTTTGCATAAAGGAACAATTCCCTGAAGATATGAAAGTGGGAAATAAACAAATCTCAGCTCAGGTGTCTCCTCCAGAAAGCCCCTGACTGAGTGTGGCATCCCCTTGGACTCCCCACTCCAGGTCATCACTGTTGCACGGATCTATCCCCCACACTAGAATTGTGAGCTGTGACGGCAGCACAGGGTCTACACATAGTTGCCTGCTTAACAGTTTCATGAATGAATGAAAAACTTCATGGAATGAACTCTTCTGATCCCATCTGATCCTGGCAGCAAAATATTTGAGGGTTAATAATGGATTAGATATAGATATAGATATAGATATGTATGCATTTATATGTATATTTTATCCTCACCTTAGGATGGATATATATTTTATTTTTAGAGAGAGAGGAAGTGGGGGAGAGAGAGACCTCAATATGAGAGAAACATCAATCAGTTGCCTCCATGCCCTAGCTGGTTTGGCTCAGTGGATAGAGTGTCAGCCTGCAGACTGAAGGGTTCCAGGTTCGATTCCAGCCAAGGGCACATGCTCGAGTTGTGGGCTTGATCCCCAGTAGGGGGCATGCAGGAGGCAGCCGATCATGATTCTTTCTCATCATTGATATTTCTATCTCTCTCTCCCTCTCGTTTCCCTCTCTGAAATCAATAAAAATACTTTTAAAAAAATCAGTTGCCTCCTGTATGTGCCCCGACCGGGAATCAAATCCACAACCTGGGTATGTGCCCTGTCTGAATCAACCTCGCAACCTTTTGGTGTATGGGCTGATGCTTCAATTGAGCCACCCGGCCAGGGCAGATTTTAAGTTTTGAAGAGATATTTGTATATCATGTTCATTGCAGTATTATTCACCATAGTCAAGATGTGGAAATAACCTCAATGTCCATCTGCTGATAAATGGATAAAGAAAATGTATATAAGTACAATGGAATATTATTCAGCCTTAAAAAGGAAGGAAGTCCTATCACATGCTACAACATGGAGGAACCATGAGGACATTATGCCTAGTGAAATCAGCCAGTCACAAAAAGACACATACTGCAAGATTCCACATATATGAGGTACCTAAAGTAGTCAAACCCTTAGAAAGAGAAAACAGAATGGGAGTTGCCAGGGCCTGGGGGGAACGGAAATGGAGAGTTATTCCGTGTCAGTTTTGCAGGATGAAAAAGTTGCGGAGGTCTATCGCACAACAAGGTGTATATACTTAATGCTGCTGTACTGTACACTTAGAAGTGCTTAAGACAGTAAATGTATGTCAAACCCATTTGGGTTCAAATCCTAGTTAGCTTATTACTAATGTGATCTTAAGCAAGTGGGTTTTACTGTCTGAGCCTCAGTTTCCTAACCTGGAACATGGGGCCAAGAGTAGTACATTTCTCCCATGGTTGAGAACTTTGAGTGAGAAAATGTACATAAAACACTTAGATTAATGCCTGGCTTTTGGTATGTTCGTTGATTTTTCCAGAATCTCCCAACAGAGCCGGGCTCTAGACTCAGGTTTTTACTCTCAGCCCAAGCTTTTTCCTTACGGTGGCGCCTGCACTGCCAGTGGTTTTCCTGTACCTGCCAAAGTCCATCCTGAAAACAATGTCCTATGAGTCTTGGCTGTGGGAACTGGGCCTTTGGCCTGGAGCAGCCTGAGGAGTGTGAGGGATGTCTTGGCCTTAGACTTGGCCAGGGGCTGTCATGGGGCTGAGGAGCCTGAGGAGCCGTATGGCCTGAGAGGAGCAACTGAAGGAGGCAGGTGAGGGGCAAGTGAGGAGTTGAATTCTAGCAGCGCCACCTCGGGCAACCCCTGTGGTCTTGGGCGTGTCACCCTCAGCTTCTGGGTGTGAAATGAGGACCATAAGGGCCCAGCACCTGGGCCTCAGGAGGTGCAGCTAGTGGCCTGATACCAGCTCTGGCTCCTCAGCTCCTTGTAGGGGAAGGTGCTCCTGTTCATCTGCTGGCTGGGGTTTGGGTGGGAGATGGAGGCAGTGAGGAAGTGCAGGATCTTGGAAACTTGATGCTGATGGTTTTTCCTGGAGGGGCTTAGTCTCCTTATCTGTCAGTGAGGAATGTTCCTGAGCGCCTGCTGTGGACCAGGCCTGTTGTAGCCACTGAGTATATGACTGAACAACACAGAGATCCCTGCCCGGGCGGAAGTGATGTTTTAGTGCGAGAGACAGGTGATCAGTGAATGTGAGGTGCAAAATCAGGTGGTAGGTTCTCTGAAGCAAACAGTGGGGTCAAGGAGATAGAGGAAAGGAGGGGTTGTGAGGCAAGCTGTTTCGATAAAGTTGATGGGGAGGTTTCTAGAAGTGAAAGGGTGTTATGCACAAGAACATGGAAGGTCGAGAGCAGAGCAAGCACTGAGGTCCTGAGTGGAGCATGGGCAAGCTTGGATGTTCAAGGAGTGGTGCAGGCCGGCTGCCCGGAGCAGAGCTGGGGGAGTGCATGCAAGGCTCTAAGCAGAGGGACTAATAGGTTTTCACAGAACCCCCTGGGCCACTCTGTGGAGAATGGACTGCAGAGGGTGAGGCTGGCCACAGGGAGTCCTAGAGGAGGCCTCTACCTGGTCCCAGCGAGAGGAGATGCTGGCTGGAGCAGGGAAGGAATGGTGACGGAGCTGTGGGCAGGGGTTGGGTGCTTGGGAAGCTTGGCAAGGACTGAGTGGCTATCACAGCAGCCTTCCCATGGCTCTCATGGGTCCTGTGGTGTGGCATGCAGCCGAGCGCAGCCAGGGCTCATCACACAGGATGCTCAGTGGTGCAACTGCTGCTGCTAGACTTTCTCCTTTCCTGACAATTACAGAGCCTTGGAATTGTGATCCCCACACAGCACCTAGGGGCGTACGTAGTCTCAGGGATACTCTCCTCTATCTTTGTAACTTTAAGAAACCCCAGCTTTTTGACGATATAATTCACATACCACACAATTCACTCATTTCAAGTGAACATTTCAGTGGTTTTCAGTATATTCACATGGTTGTGCAACCATCACCACAATTAATTTTAGAAAATTTCATGACCTTGAAAAGAAACCCTGTACCCATTAGCAATCAGTCATCCCCCTGCCCCAAACTTCCCAGCCCTGGGTAACCACTAATCTGCTTTCTGTCTCTGGATTTGCCTATTCTGGACAGTTCACATGAACGGGATCATCCTTTTGTGCCTGACTTCTTTCCCCTACCATAATGTGCTCAAGGTTCGCCCTTGTTATAGTGTGGATCGCTGCTTCCTTCCTTGTTACTGCCAAACAGTATTTCATTGTCTGGATGTACCCCGTTGTATCTGTCACCTGCGGGCGGCCATTTGGGTTGTTTCCACCTTCTGGCTATTGTGAATGGTGCTGTTATGAACATTTGTGTACAAGTATTTGAGTATCTGTTTTAGGTTCTTTTGGCTATCTACCTAGGGATGGAATTGTTGGGTCACACGGCCATTCTTTGTTTAACTATTTGAAGAACCTAATTTCTCCACAATCTTGCCAGTACTTGTGTTGTCCGTCCTTTCCATTTTAGCTGTCCTAGTGAGTGTGGAGTGGTATCTCATTCTGATTAGTATTTCTCTGATGACTAATGACATTGAGCATCTTTTCATGTGCCTGGTGTGAGGCTGATCCAGGCCAAAGGGCTCACCCCTGGCTCTGAATGCCCTGGGTGGGGGTGAAGGGTTGCGGAGTAATATTTTAGGGAGGGAGGTCTTGGTACTGACTGTGCAGAAGATTGGACTAGATGGAGCTCAGAGCCTCTTGTTCCCAGCTTGAGGGGAAACCCCTTGTTCCCTAGAGGTGGCCCCTGTTGGTGCTGCCACCCCTGTACAGGTTAGTTCACCTCTGAGATAGGGCTTGCTTGACACAGAGGTGAGCTCGCTGCTGTACTTGGTTGTGTGGAGGGTAGTGAGGTTTGGAGCTCAGTTGGGAGATAACCTCCATCCTGTCTATCCCTGCAGAAGAAGGACCCAGCCCAGTTCCTGCAGGTGCATGGCAGAGCTTGCAAGGTACACCTGGATTCTGCAGTCGCCCTGGCCGCAGAGAGCCCCGTTAACATGTAAGACTGAGCTTGAGGGGCCAGCTAATGTCTGTGACCGAGGGTTACGAGGGACCTGGGGTATGGGTAGACCTTTGGGGACTCAGGCAAGCAAGGCTTGACCTGCATGGGAAGGTGTTAGTCACCAGCTAAGGAGAGCCAACGAGTTAGGATGGAGGCCTAGGGTGTAGTGGTGGTTGAAGGACTTAGAGGGGAATTGGTGGGACCAGGGCTAGGATCAGAGGCTGAATTGAAGCAGGGAGTCGGTGGCCAGAGGAGATGTTTCAGGTGACAGGCTTGGCACGTGGCCCCTAGGACCTGGTTCTGGTTCTGAGGAAAAGAGCCCCCGTTCCTACGGTGCTGTACTCAGGCCCTATTCCGGCAGGTTTGTACCGTAGGGACTGAGAGGAGAGGGGGTTAGAGAAAGCCGAGGGCCAGGCTCCCAAGCTTCAGGTGGCAGGGCACAGGTGCGGTGTGTCCGGGCAGTCCCTAAGCTCCTTGCTCCCTGCTTCCCACTTCAGGATGCCCTGGCAGGGAGACACCAACAACATGATTGACCGCTTTGATGTTCGCGCCCACCTGGACCACATCCCTGACTACACCCCCCCACTGCTCACCACCATGTAAGCTGTCTCCCCAAGGGGTTGCCAGGCAGGGAGTCTGACCCAGCAGCGCCTCTTCTTTCCCAAGCCCTTGCCTGCCTACCACCTTCCTGGAAGGAAGGAAGGAAGTGTGCAGTTGGGGAGCCCTCCCCAGCCTGAACCAAGCCCCTCATACCCCCTCTTGCTGGCTTGGGGTGGGATCTGCCTTCTCCCTCTGATCTCAAAACCTTGACTTCTGCCAAAGCTCCCCAGAACAGGAATCGGATGAGCGGAAATGTAACTACGAGCGCTACCGTGGCCTGGTGCAGAACGACTTTGCTGGCAGTGAGTGATCTTGGGTGTGGGGAGTTGGTTTGGGGGCCCCTAGAGACTGGAAGACTTAGACAAGTTTGGGAAGAAAAGTTTCCTCCCAGTGCTTTCTTCTAAAGGGCCCTAGTTTTGGTCCCAGCTCTGTCCCTCTCGGGGCCTCCTTCTCTTGACTCAGTATAGGAGATGTCTGCCGAACTAGACGGTCCTGCCAAGGTCACTTCTACATCCCTGGCTCTCTGACTCTATGGTCTTCTTTCCTAAAAGAAAAAAAAAAAAAAAAAATTGGGGAAAGTTGCAGGAACACATCGTTTTCCTCTGTGTGTTTATTTTCCCTGCCTGCGTGGGTCAGAATGTGAGCTCTGAAGAGGAAACGGCTCCTGTTTTGAACAATTATTTAGGCTGAGTTTGCCAGTTTGCCAAGTGTTCATATATGTCCACTATTGTTCTCTAAGCAATCACTGTTGCCTTCCAGAGAAAATGGAGGCTCAGGGAGACTTCCCAGCTCTTGGCTTGCTAGGGAGGTTTGGACCCTGGCCAACTTGGGCTTTTTAAAAATCTCATTACATCTGCATATCCACCCAGCAAGGTAGTGGTGATGCCCCATTTTACAGGCGAGGACAGTGTGGGCCAGGAGTTGTTCACGGAGCCGCAGTGCTCCCCCTGCCTGTAACCACCACTGCTTCCTGAGGGCCAGCTCCAAACTCTAGCCGGCCTCCTGAGGGCTGTGAGGGTGAATGAGAGCCCTGGTGGCTCTAAACCATACTTTGTTTTTTTGTTTTGTTACTCCTCACTGGAGAATATTTTTTCCATTGATTTTTAGAGGGCGTGGTAGGGAGGGCGGGGGGGGGGGGGAGAGAAACATCGATGTGAGAGAGACACATCCATTGGTTGTCTCCTGCACGCACCCTAGTCAGGGCCAGGGATTGAACCTGCAGCCCAGGTACAAACCCTTGACAGGGAATGGAACCTGCGACCCTTTGGTGCATGAGACAACACTCTAACCATTGAGCAACACTATCCAGGCTAAACTTAATTTAAATTGAACACAGTGGAGAGGCCGTGAGGTCCATGTGACGTCCAGTATTCAGGATAAGTTTATAGTTCTGAAGGGTCCAGCCAGAGGCTTAACAGTGTTAAAGTAGCAGTGCCCGAGTACCAGCGCTCACTCTGCCAGTGGTCCCATTTTACAGAAAAGGAAACGGAGGCACAGAGCGGTGAAGTCCCTTGATTGGGGTCACGTGGTGAGTTAGTGGAATAGCCAGGGCCCCCCTGCAATTGCTGCGTCCCCAGCACACACAGTTTGTGATTATCTAGAAATCAGTGACTCTGCTCCTGGCCGGGGTTGGGTTCGCGCCCACCTGCCCGTCTTCCCCCCACTGCATTTTGTGTCTGCTCCTGAAGTCCTAGTGTCCCCAGACCCAATGACCTGCATGCCTTTTGCCTTGCTACAGTCTCAGAGGAGCAGTGCCTGTACCAGATCTACATTGACGAGTTGTATGGAGGCCTCCAGAGACCCAGTGAGGACGAGAAGAAGAAGTGAGTGGGGGTTGGGGCACCGAGGGGTTGGGGGAGGCAGGAGGACTGTGAGCCCCACCAGGGCATGGTCTCATCCATCCTCATCTCCCCAGTGCTGCCTCCAGTGTTCAGCACACAGTAGGCACTTGATAAATGTTCAGAGAAAGCAAAAGCAGCAGCTGGAGGGGAAAGGTTTTCTGCAAAACTTCTACAACATGTTTTCAGCTTGTGGAGTAGTGGGAGGTGCAGTTAGGAGAGCAGGCCCTGTGGAGAGATTCGAATCCTGCTGGTGAGGACGTCCCTCTGGGGGTCTTGAGGTGCTCCTCTCTAAGGTGGGGCTAACAGGAGTCCCCTCTGCCTGGAGTGGCGAGGACTGCAAGAGATGGAGCTTGGAATGTGCTTATCTTGTGCCTGCCATAGAGTAAGCTTGCAGTCAGCAGTTGATTGTCACTCCAGAGGGCCTTCTCAAGGCGGTGTCCCTTGAGGAATTGCGGGGCGGGTGGGGGAGGGGAGTTCTTACCCTGGAGCAGGGAGATCCCCAGCTGCCATCTTGGGAGAGCAGCAGTCAGGCAGTCTCGCTTCTCTCTCCACCCTGGTCTGGCTGTGCTTGGTCTCCCTCTGCCTTTGCACACTGTTTCCTCCGGGGATGGCTGTCCCCTCCTCCAGGGCCCCTGCAGTCCCACTTGCTCCACAGTGCTCCTGGATCCCTGACTCCTTCCCTCCTGCTGAGGCTTCCCCTTTGTGAGCCTAAGGCTTGCTGCTTCCCTTCACCTGAAGTGTTTTCAGGGATGTGACTAATCCTATGCATGACCCCACTTTCAGGATGAGGCTGGCACTGGGAAGCGTCAGGGAGTGTTGACTAAATTCAGCAAGCAGACATACTAGGCCCCTGTTCTGTTCTGGGCAAAGCTGGGCCACATTGTTACCCAAAATAACTCGGCCTTGCCCTTTAAGGTCTCCTAGTCTGGTGGAGGGAGACTTGTCTGTCACTGACAGTAATGACCCATCGTGGGCCAGGCAAGGGCTTGACCCCACCTGGGGAAGGACTTCCTGGAAAATGGGGCGTTGGAGTTGGGCCTGGGTGGAGAGGGAGAAGCCGGTGGGAGGTGGGTGCAGAGGGTTTCAGGCTGAGGGAGGCATATGTGAGGGCCCGTGTGCAGAGAGCTTGGTTGCTGCGTCCTCTCCCCTGGGTGCTGCCCTGGCTCACAGGCTCCCCCGTTCCAGGCTGGCGGAGAAGAAGGCTTCCATTGGCTACACGTATGAGGACAGCACGGTGGCCGAGGTGGAGAAGGTGGCAGAGAAGCCAGAGGAGGAGGAGTCACCAGCTGAGGAGGAGAGCAACTCGGACGAAGATGAGGTCATCCCCGACATCGGTGGGGTCCCCTCTCTGCCCTCCCCCTCCCCGCAGTCCCTGGGCATCGTTTTTTTTGTGTGTGTCTTGTCCCTCTCCCTCTGTGGGGCACCTTGTGCTCACAAGCCCCGTCTCTGCCAACCCTGCTCCAGGGCACTCTAGCTTCCTGCCGCCCTCGCTGTCTCACTATGTGCTCTGTTCCCAGCTTCTCTCTCTGTCTCCCCTTTCTCAGTTTTAGGACACTGCTTTATGACACTGTCCCCACCTAGATTCTGGCTCCGTTCTCTTCTACTTGGGTCAGCCTCTGTCTCTCCCTCCCCTTTGTTTTCTCTCCTGGAAAACAAGTGGTCATCCAGTTACAGAGGCACCTGTCATGCCCCACCCTGCCGTTTCCCTACCTCTGCACCCATTGATCCACACCCAGCATCTTCCTCCGCTCATCCCAGCTCTCACTCAGCCAGCTTACTGTGCACATGGAAAGTGTCCATCCCACTTCCACTTCTGTACCACCCACTGGCTCCTAATTGCCTGTGACCCACACCGGTCTCCATCCACCCTCGGGCAGTCCCTAGTCACTCCTCTTTTCTCTCATTCCCTTCATACGTCTTGCTCATCCTTCCCACTGCTCATGTTCATGTGGGCTCCCATCCATTACATCACCTGCCCACCCCCATGTATTGTGCCTGCCTCTGGCCAAGCCCTGTGCTGACCTGGGGACACTGAGATGACCTGACTCCCTCCCTCCCTGCAGAGGCCTTCAGTCTGGTGGGCTCCCCTGTCCTCTGTCTCGGCTTTGGCCCCTGACAGCCTTTCTCTTGGTGCAGACGTGGAGGTGGACGTGGATGAACTGAACCAGGAACAGGTGGCAGATCTCAACAAACAGGCTACAACCTATGGCATGGCTGATGGTGACTTCGTCAGGTGAGGCCTGAGGGCTGACACCCCTTCCTACTCTGGATGTGGTATTTCTCTTGTTATCCCCATACTAATAGCCACCCCATTACTGAGCACTTTGTGTGCCTGGCCCTGCATTAAGGGCTTTACACACACAGGTTTCTGAGCTTGTGGGCTGGGTCCTTGTGACCCAGCTTTACCTGGGCAGAAATTAAGGCCAAATCCAACTCTATGGGACTGTGGGTTCCAGGGCCTGGTGGACAGCACCCTCTAGTGGACTGTCTTTGTTCACTGGGTCATTCTCTAGTGCTTGGCTGGTTGAGCCTCTGCCCTGTGCCACACCCCATGCAGATTACATAGAATGGTCCCAGCTAACCAGGGCAGTGAGTTGGAATCTGAATAATTCCAAGTCTGAACACAACACCTTTTGCCCAGAACCTCCATGGCTCCCACCTCACTCAGAAGCAACCGGTGCTCTCACCACTGTCACAAGGTCTCACCTGTCTGGTCCTTTGCCCATCCACCCACCCACACACCCCACCTCCATGGCCTCCTTACACCTCAAGTGCCCAAGGCCACTCTGTGCAGTTGGCTCTGCTGGTATCTGTGCAGCTTACACCCCCCCCCCCCCCGCCCCCGATTTCTCCTCAGCTCCTCAGCTGTCATTTTCTTTCTTTCTTTCTTTCTTTCTTTCTTTCTTTCTTTCTTTCTTTCTTTCTTTCTTTCTTTCTTTCTTTCTTTCTTTCTTTCTTTCTTTCTTTCTTTCTTCTTTCCTTTCTTCCTTCCTTTCCTTCCTTCCCTTCCTTTCCTTTCTTTCTTGTTAATCCTTACCCGAGGACATTTTTTCATTGATTTTTAGAGAGAGTGGAAGGGAGGGGGGAGAGACAGAGAGAAACATCAATGTGAGAGAGACACATCAATTGGTTGCCCCCTACATGCCCTGACCAGGGCCAGGGATCGAGCCTGAAACCAAGGTACGTGCCCTTGACCAGAAATAAACCTGGGACCCTTCAGTCTGCAGGCCGAATCTCTATCTACTGAGCCAAATTGGGAAGGCCCTCAGCTGTCACTTTCTGTGTGGCTTCCCTGACCCCCTCTGCACCCATTGATCCACACCCAGCATCTTCCTCCTCTCATCCCAGCTCACTCAGCCAGCTTGTTGGAAGCTGCAACAGCTTCTACCTGCTTCTGGCACTTTCCGCTTTCATGATTTATTTTCCCATCAAGGTTTTCACCATCTAACCTATCATATGATTCGTTTCTGTGGGTCTTTTCCCCAGCAAGTAAGCCCATGAAGATGAGGATTTCTCTATTTTTCTTTTTTTAATACTGAATCCCTAACACCTGGCATGCAGGAAGTGCTCAATAATAGTGCTGAGTAAGTGAGAGGCCCAGGATGGCATGGAGTCCCCCACCTCCTCGGTGACTCTGCTTGTGACCTTCCCCCTCCTCCCTGGTGACCCTCATCCCTCTCTGTGCAGGATGCTCCGAAAAGACAAGGAGGAGGCGGAGGCCATCAAACACGCCAAGGCCCTTGAGGAGGAGAAGGCCATGTACTCGGTGAGGGCTGGGCCGGGTGGGGGCAGGAGTGCGTCTCAGGGAGGACACACCCCTCACCATCCTGGTACCCACCCTACTCCAGGGCCGCCGCTCCCGGCGCCAGCGGAGGGAGTTCCGGGAGAAGCGCCTGAGGGGCCGAAAGATCAGCCCACCCAGGTAGGTTGGGTTCTTCCCTGTGCCCCCACCCTGCCAGCGTCAGTCTTTCCAGTTTCTAGGGAGGGGGCTGGGGTTCAGGGGGCAGGCATGTGGCTTGTGGAGAGTCCTCCTAGTGGGGCAGTGAATGGGGAGGGTTAGAAGTAGGAATGGCCTTGAGGGATATGTGGACACCCTGCCCTGCCAGCCATTTCCTCACTCTCAGGGCCCCTGCCAGCATCTCGGAGCCAGTGGGAGGCGGCGAGGGATGGCTGGAAAGGGCGAGGGGCAGGGGCTGCTTGGTTGCTTCCTCACGGTCAGAGTCTGGGCAAGTGACTTCCTCTCACAAACTTAGTTTTCTTCTTTGGAAAACGGGCACTGGGACCTCCCAGGAGAGGGGCTGTGCCAGTGCCCACATGGTGGTCTTGAGCAGGTTTGGATGAGGCAGGCTGGTGTGTGGAGAGTCCTCCTGCCCCTGCCTCTTAGGCCTGGCAGCCCTGGGCAAGCCCATACCTCCTTTTGCCACATGTCCTGTATTCAGGGAGTGTGATTGAGGGTTGCCATGAGGCTTAAACAACCCGTTGTGGGTCCAGGGTTTGTTATATGGAATGGAAAGTGTCTATTAAAGAGGCACACGGATTCCTACCATCATCATCACCACCGTGGGGCAGGCTTGGGCCATATGGCCTGAGTTGGAATCCCAGCTTTCATTTATGAAATGTGTGACCCTGGGCAAGTGGCATTTAAGACATGTTAGTTCTTGTAATTTTATCACCCTCGTCATTAGTAAGCCAGGACCCACTTAGCAGAACCCAGGGCATGGAGTGGGAAGAGGGACACTTCCAGAATGGGTTCTGGGGCCCAAGCAGGACTGAAGACCTTGTTAGTTGGGGGTCAGGATGCACCTGGAACATTGTTTGGGGGGAAGGGTCAAAGTTAAGGCTTTAGACAGATCTAGGGAGGGATAGACGAAGGGATCCAGGGCAGGCCCATAACCTAGCCAGCAGCTTCCTTCTCACTGTGCCCAGTGTCTGGCCTTGGATGCCCAAGTTCAGGGGTTGGCCCAATTTTATGCCAGCTCAGATCCAAAAACCCCCTCGTGTCCCACCATTCTTCTCTCCATAGCTATGCACGCCGAGACAGCCCCACCTACGACCCCTATAAACGGTGAGTTCCTGGGGACCCGGGGAACAGCAGCCAGCAAACCCCCTAAAGGAGGGGTAGGGTGAGGAGGGGTACGGGGTGCTGTTAGGGTGCCCTGAGCTCACAGACTGGGTGATGTGTTCTTGGCTTCTTAGTACCTGATGTCAGCTTTGAGTCTGAATCTATTTTTTGTTATGTTATGTTATGTTATTGATTTATTTATTTTATATATACCTATATTTTATTGATTTCAGAGAGGAAGGGAGAGGGAGAGAGATAGAAATCAATGATGAGAGAGGATCATCGATCATTTGCCTCCTGCATGCCCCCTACTGGGGATCGCTACCCAGGCATGTGCCCTTTACCCAAATCGAACCTAGCACCTTTGAGTCCACAGGCTTACGCTGTATCCACTGAGCCAAACTGGCTAGGGCTTCATTTTATTTATTGATTTGAGAGAGAGAGAGGGGAACATAGATTTGTTGTTCCAATTATTTATGCATTCATTGGTTGCTCCTTGTAGGTGCCTTGACCGGGGATTAAACTCACAAACTTGGTGTATAGGGACAATGCTTCAACCAACTGAGCTACCTGGTCAGGGCTGAGTTCCCCCCGATCCCTGCTTTCCCAATTGTTTTCTTTATATATGAACCCTCTTTAATTTTCTGATTTAATCACAATGGAGTCTTATGTTAAAGATGACAAAAAATGGCAGAAAGGTGTAACTTAGAAATGGAAAGTGTCTTTAATTTGAACACCCAGAAATAAGCAGTGAGAACTGATAAGCATGTGTGGCCTGTCTGTTCCCATGTGTGTCTCCTGGATGTGGCACTGGTTGGGAAGGGGGTTTGAGGGTCGACAGACCTCAATCTGACCTAATTCCCTCATGAGCATGGGTGGTTGGGTAGGGGTCTGTTCAAGGGGCTTTCAGGAGGATATGTGAGGCGAGGCACCTTTTGGTGAAAGGTCTGGCATTGTACTACACTTTAATGTCTTAGAACACCCCCCCACACACACACACATACACACTTAACATGTATATTGGGAAATCTTTCCATATTAAATACATAGATCTGCTCCTCCCTTTTTCATAGCCATGCAAAATCAGTACAGTTCTCTGCCATCCCTTTCCTGGCTCTTTCGAAAAGGCTGCCTGGTCATGAATCAAGTCCTTGTACAGCCCTTGCAGCTATTCCTGGGTGCTGGGAGTCAGGTCCCACGCTGTTCTCATTGCTGTTGCTCTGCAGTGCGAATCCTTCACTGGAGACAGGCTCGAGGAGCCTGATGACTGAGCACCTCCCCTCCTTTGTAGGTCGCCCTCGGAATCCAGCTCCGAGTCTCGCTCCCGCTCCCGCTCCCCGACTCCGGGCCGTGAGGAGAAGATCACCTTCATCACCAGTTTTGGGGGCAGCGATGAGGAGGCAGCGGCAGCAGCTGCAGCTGCAGCCGCATCAGGGGCTGCCACAGGGAAGCCTCCCGCACCCCCCCAGCCTGGCGGCCCCGCACCGGGACGTAATGCCAACGCCCGGTCGGTAACGCTCACGCTGCTCGCCCTACGCCCTGGCCACAGTCCTGGCCACCGTGGGGGGACCTGGGGCAGGGGGCGCTGGGACTCAGGCCAGTACTGACCTGCCCTCTGCCCTGCCTGCAGCCGCCGCTCCTCCTCCTCCTCCTCTTCCTCTTCTGCCTCGAGGACCTCCAGCTCCCGTTCCAGCTCTCGCTCCAGCTCCCGCTCCCGCCGTGGTGGGGGCTACTATCGCTCAGGCCGACACGCACGCTCGCGCTCCCGGTCCTGGTCTCGCTCCCGGTCCCGCTCCCGGCGGTATTCCCGGTCTCGCAGCCGTGGCCGGCGGCACTCCGGTGGAGGCTCCCGAGATGGACACCGCTACTCCCATTCACCACCCCGACGTGGTGGGTATGGGCCCCGCCGCAGAAGCAGGTACGTGGGCCTGGTGTGAATAGGGGTGAGGGACCTGCTGGTGGCCTGGGCCCTGAGGTCAGTGAGACCAGGAAGCACTGGGTTTGTGGGAAGTAGGCCCACTCTGTGAGGCAGCTCCAAGCAGGGCGACGGGTGGAGCACCGACCGCCACCTTGCTCAGGGATGCTGTGGGACAAGAGACCGAGCTGCTCTTCTCACAGGGAGTTCCTAGGCCAAGAGGTGGAGAGGTGCATGGACACTCCGGGAGTCTTGTGGTTTGTAGCAGAATCTGGCCTGGAGCTGGGACAGCCCTTTGCGGGGAAGGCAGGGTTTGAGGCGAGTGCTGCAGATGACATAGGAAAGAAAGCACCTAGAGACTGGGGCATCCCGCTCTCACCCGGTGGCATCAGGGCTGCTTGTGGAAAGGCAGCTCAGCTCCATGGGTGAGAACATGGACCTTGGAGCAATTGCCTGGGTATAAATTCTGGCCCTGCTAGTGAACTCTGAGGGCGCCGTTTCTTTGTCTGTGAATTAGAGATAGTATCCCCTTCGAGTCGTGAAAGTGTGACAGGTAAATCCATGTAACTGCTTAGTACTTACACAGTAGCCTCGCAGTCGGGAAGGACTGTTACTGTTGTTAGCGTTGTCACCTGTGTTTTCCCTGCATGCATCTCAATGGTAGCTATCTACGGGGTCTGCCAAGCAGAATAGAGGGGCAGGTAGAGCACATGTCCCATCCGAAGGGTCATTGGCTGCTCAGTGACAGGCCTGGTGTCGCCTGGTTTCTCAAGAAAAGTTGAGAGTCTGGATTTTTAAAGGGCAGCTTCTTGATTTTTCAATATTGCCAACAAGTTAGAATTTTCTATTTTTTTTTAAAGTTTCTTTTTTTAAAAAAAATGTGTTTTTTAACATTTTTTTATTGATTTCAGAGAGAAAGGGAGAGAGAGAGATAGAAACATCAATGATGACAGAGAATCATTGCCTCCTGCATGGTCCATACTGGGGATTGAATCTGTAACCCAGGCATGTGCCCTTGACCAGAATTGAACCCGGGACCCTTCAGTCCGCAGGCCGACGTTCTATTCACTGAGCCATACCAGCTAGGGCAAATTTGAATTTTCTAAAAACTCAGGACAGCCCCAATGGAATCAGTGTGGGGCCTAGATTTGGCTTCCAGGTCATTCCCTGTAGGCTGACTCAGGGAGGTGTGAGGGAACAGGAGAAAGGCTGGGGGAGTGGGGACTGGTCACATGTCAGATGCCAGCCTGCCAGTGAGCCCTACCTGAGGAGTGCCAGTCCCAAGCAGAGAGAATGGGGCCGCTCGCCCCCAAACCGGGTCTGGTAGGTGTGTGCTGCAGCCTGGTGGGAGTGGGGCTAGGGTTTGGGCCCCACTGGTGTGAGACCCTGGGTGAGAATGTGGTTCCTGCGTGCCTGGAGCTGGGCACAGTATGTAAAAGGGGTGTTGACCAGCCAGGTCCCACCCTCCCAGAGGTCACCTACCAGGGAGGTAGGTAAATGGGTATCTAGTGATTTGGGGGTGGTTGTATCTAGAAGGTTGTCTATTTAAATTGAGTGAGGCCTGGGAGCATCTAGGATTTCTGAGGGAAAGGAGCTGGAGAGAGGTGGTCACACCCGGACCAACCACAGGGCCTTGTAGGAGGACTGTAGATTCAGAGCTGGGGGGTGGTGATGTGAATGGGGTCCCTGGAGCCTCATGGCCCCTCTCTTGCCCCACTGCTGCCAGGAGCCGCTCCCGCTCAGGGGACTGGTACAGGCGGGGCGGCCGGGGCCCCCGGCACCACAGCAGTAGCCGCAGCCGCAGCAGTTGGTCCCTCAGCCCATCCCGAAGCCGCAGTCTGACTCGGAGCCGCAGCCCCAGCCAGAGCCAGAGCCGCAGCCGCAGCCGCAGCTGTAGCCGAAGCCGTAGCCAGAGTCACTCGTCATCACCCCCGAGGGAGAAGCTGACCAGGCCGGCGTCGTCCCCCGCTGTGGGCGAGAAGCTGAAAAAGTGAGCAGGTGCAGGGCTGTGGGAAGAAGATTGACAGCCTGAGATGGGGGATGAACTTGACTGTTTTCATTTTGAACTTGCCTCTGTCCTGGGAGGTGTGAGGGAACATGGTCCTGACCTGGGAGGATGTGTCTGAGGAGTCAGGGCCTTGCCTTGGATGATGGGTCATGGGGGGTCCTATCCTGAGGGATCTGAGAGGGACAGGGTATCCCCTGGGGGCACCTGAGACCCATGGCCTTGACTCTCTGGTCTGAGGGCAGTGTTGAGGCTGTGTGGGGTCAGAGATGGCAGGTGTTCTTTTCTCTTCCCAGGACCGAACCTGCCGCTGGTAAAGAGACAGGAGCTGCCAAAGTCAGTAAGAATTTGGAACTCGCCCGTCTAACTCCCGCCAGCAGCAGTGCCCGAGTGCTGGGCCCGGTGGGCCTGCAGGGGGGCCCGGGTGGGCCGGGAGACCTAGCCCCGGGGATTGAGGGGGACTGGAAGGGTTCTGTCCCCATGAAATCCATGTCCCTTTCTCCTCACTACTCACTGGGGCTCTGTCTGTCCCTGGACCTCCAGACCTTCCTGGCAGGTGTCCATAGCTTGCCCCTCCCCACATGCCCCCAAAAGTTCCAGGCTCAATGAGGTGGGTTGTGGGAACTCCGGGACACCCACCCCCTCTCCCACCTCTTTTCCCCCTTCCCCAGCCCAAGCTGACGCCGCAGGAGAAGCTGAAGTTGAGGATGCAGAAGGCACTGAACAGACAGTGTATGTACCCCTTCTGTCCCTCAAGTCTTCCTTGCTCCCCCTCCTTCCAGCCTGGCCTTGTGGGAGAGGCACTCTGGGGAGGAGCGGGCATGCACACTGCTTTGCTGCCGTCACGCTAAGGGCCTTGGTAGGCTGGTTGACCCTCTGAGCTTGGAGGCCTAGCAAGCCACTGCGTCCCTTCCTCCCCACAGTCAAGGCGGATAAGAAGGCCGCTCAGGAGAAGATGATACAACAGGAGCATGAACGGCAGGTAAGGGTGGAGTGAGAGGCGGGGCTCGGGCGGGTGCCCGCTGGGCCAGCCCTCACTGCCATTTCTGCCTCAGGAGCGGGAAGATGAGCTTCGTGCCATGGCCCGAAAGATCCGTATGAAGTAAGACTCTTCTGCTCCCTGTATCAGGGCCGCAGCCACCTCCATCTGGGAAGCCCCCCATTTCCTCTGTTCCCTGCCACCCAGCTCTGAGCTATTGCCCTGCCAGAACCCTCACCTGGCCCTGTTTCCTCCCTGCATCCCCAGCTTATTCCAGCCACTGTGACCCTGCTCCACCAGCTCCCAGCTCCCATTTCCTTTGCTGTTCCCCAGGTCCTCACCTGGTTCCCTCCCTCAGTCCACTGGGGGAATCCCCTCCCTGACTATCCTGTCTAGAGTAGCACCCCCAAATGCTCCAAGATCCAACCCTGCTCTGTGTGCTTCATAACACTAACCCTCACCTGCATGCAGTCTGTTTGGTGTGCTTGCTTATTATCGGTGTCCCCACTGAGATGCCAGGTCTGGCTGCTGTGTGTTCACCCCCCAGAACGCTGAGGTTGTGCTGTTTGTGGGAGGGCTGAACTCCAGCCAGCCCCGTGGCTGGTCTGGCCCAGTGCGGGGAGACAGCTTCTCTCCTGTCCCCTCTGCTTCTCTTCTCGATTTGTGTCTTCCACTGCAGAGTTGAGGGCCAGCTCTGTCTCTCTGTGTGACCCTCACAGGCTAGCTCAGGGATTAGTGCCCACAAGGCCTCAGGCCCTGCCTCCCCACCCTCACCCCCACCCTCCGGCCACACTGGAGGCCGTAGTGCTCCGTATTAGCATGGAGGGAAGTTGGTCAGTGGCAGGACCTTGTTGCCTGTTAGCAGTTCTGGTTCCACTCTGAACTTGCTGTGGTCCTTGGACAAGTAACTTGACCCCTCTGAGCCGGGACTCCTTCCTCTGTGAGACAGACGTACTAAGGCCCCTACCTTGGCAGGATCCTACTGTGAGGCTCCCAGTGTGGTGCCTGGCGCATGGAAAGGCCGGATGCCCAACGCCATTGCTGTTAGTGGTCATCGTTAACATCACTATTTCACGCTCCTTGTGTGTGGGGTTTTCGAGGATGCTGTGTGCTTCCATTAGGAGGCAGAATGCCAAAGGACTCAGTTTCATCCGTCAGACCTGGGTTCTGATCCTGCCTCGTCCACCAGCTATGGACCTTTCTCTTATTTGAGTCTTAATTTGCTCAGCTACTTAAATAGGGATGGAAGAATTGTCCCACCTCAGCCAGGAGAAGGTGCCCAGTAAATGTCGCCCTTAGGATTGCAAATCCCAGCCATTCTGTTGAACACCAATTAAGCACTTAGCATGTAAGTCCCTGTGCTCTGTGACTGCGAGGAGTGGGACAGGACATGATTGACTAGGCAGCCCTCCTTCCTGTTTGTTCAGCGAGCCTCTCATAGCAAGGCTGACTAGGATTGGAGTCCGGGCTCTGCCCAGCAAGCAAGCATCCCCTCTGAGCTCTGTACTCCTTTTCCATGAGGGGATGGTTGCTCTTTCACTGCGACTAGGATGTGAAGCGCTTGCCCTGGGCAAGTGCCCCAGTGCCCCTGAGTTCAGTGTTCTGGGCAGCATACTCACCCCTCCCTGGGTTGCCGCCCCTTTCCCCTGCAGGGAACGGGAACGCCGAGAGAAGGAGAGAGAAGAATGGGAACGTCAGTACAGCCGGCAGAGCCGCTCGCCCTCCCCCCGTTACAGTGAGTGTCCCGTGGTCACTAGGCCGGGAGATCTGGGCTGCAGGCTCTGGGGCATTAAAAAGAGAGAAGCAGATTGTCTCAGCGGATAGAGCCTGCGGACCAAAGGGTCCCAGGTTCCATTCTGGTCAGGGGCACGGTCACAGGCACGCTGCAGGCTCCTTAGCCAGCCCTGGTAGAGGCTCATGAGGAGGCAACCAGTTGATGTGTTTCTCTTACATCGATGTTTCTCTCGGTCTTTCCCTTTCTCTTCCACTCTCCCTAAAAATCAATGGAAAAATATCCTCAGATGAGGATTAACAAAAACAAACAAAAAGAAGTGGCCTGACCTGAATGGCTCAGTGGTTGAGTGTCAACCTATGAACCAGGAGGCATGGTTTGATTCCAGGTCAGGGCACATGCCTGGGTTGTGGGCTTGAGCCTCAGTGGGGGCATACAAGGGACAGCCAGTCAGTGATTCTCTCTCATCATTGATGTTTCTATCTCTCCTTTTTCCTTCCTCTCTGAAATCAATAAAAATATATTTTTAAAAAAGTGATGTGAAAACGGAATATAAAAAAAACATGGTACATTCTCACGTTAGTCTTCCATATGTTAAAACTCTTAAGATGCGTGCGTGCATGCACACAGTATTGCTTCAGTCAAGGGATTTGCAGGATGGGAAGAAATGCACGTTGCTGTAGGTGGGCGGCACAGGTTGTAGTCCCAGCAGTGGACATGCTGGTGTAGCGTCAGCGGAAGGTGACACCAGAAGTCCAGCCCTGCGGCCGGTTCCTGGCCCTGGGCATTTGCTTTGTCCTCACCTCCTCCTTCCTTTCTAGGTCGAGAGTACAGCTCTTCCCGAAGGTGAGTAAGCCAGACCAGCTCCCTGGGAGATCATAGTTGTCCTATGCGGAGGTCTGGCTGGGTTGGATTCATCCATTTCCACCCTGCACCCTCCAGTTGTAGGGCTGCCTCCCTCCTTCGCAGCCACTGAAGCCCAAGTGGTCCCGAAGTGTGTTGGTGCGTGTGTATACATGTACACGCATGCATAGGGCTCCCCTGCTCTGCCTAGCCCTCACGGGGCCCCTCCCTTTTTCTTTCCAGGCGCTCAAGGTCCAGATCCCGCAGCCCCCATTATCGACATTAGGCAGAAGCATGGGGGTTGAAAGGCTGGGATGGGTTAGGGCTCAGGCTGTGATGCTGCTGGTTTTGTTCTCTAATGGAATAAACGTTATTTAATTCCCTTCACTTGGCCTCAGTGTTATCCGTGTGCTGGGTGCAGGCTCCCAAACCTCATTGTCCACCAGCCAGCCATGGGGGGGGGGGCGGAGGGGGAGCTTCCTGGGAGGGAGGGGACAGGCGCCAGTGTTGCCCGTGTAGGAAGCCTGACTGCATCTGTGCCTGCGGCCCAGTGAGGGCAGGGGCTCCATCCAGTAGGAAAAGGGCCCAGCACCCACATGTGGAGGATGGGCCAGGACTTTGCCCAGGGCCTCTGGTGACAGGTCCAGGCCTCTCCCTGCCCTCGCCCACATCGGGAACCGGGAGCACAGCTTTCTGTGCCAGTCCTGCCGAGCCACAGGCGCTCACACACTGGGGGCCGGCCTTTCCCTCACCCCCTCATTCCAAACCGGTCTGTCCAGCCGTCCACCCCAAGGAGGGAAAGCCTCCTGCCCCACCTCAGATGCCCCGAGAAAGCGAAGTCCACACGTGTATAACTACAGGGAGGGAGGGTTTATTCATAGCAGGACATGATCAACAGATATGGTAGCAGTGGTACCAGGGACAGCAGGGGGGAAGGGCATTCCTGCCACTCAGGCCTCCCCACCGGCTTGGGGGTGCTTCTGCCGCAGGTGTTTGTCCAGGGTGGCCCGCAGGCCAAAGGGCACAAGGCAGTGGGGGCACTCAAAGCGGGCACCGCCGGGCCCCGTACCATGCATGCGGCGGTGGCGGTTCAGCTTGCTGCTCTGGGCACAGGCATAGGGGCAGAGCTCGCAGGTGTAGGGCCGCTCCCCGGTGTGTGAGCGCCGGTGCACAGTCAGGTTGCTGCTGTTGGTGAAATGTTTCCCACAGAACTCGCATCTGCCCCCGGGCCCATGGCTCTTGCCCACTGTCTTTGGAGTCTTCTTGGGCAACTTCTCTGGGATCTGGGCAGAGTTGATTCTCTCTTCCTTCATGGCAGCTCCCCAACTGTCCCCACCAGGACCAGCCTGAGCTCCACCACCTGGAGCCCCAGGTTCCTGCACACCTGCTGTGTCGGCAGCTCCAGCCCCTTCACGGCTGCACAGGACAGTCCTGGCTGGGGCAGCGGCATGGGCGGCTGGCTCCGGGGGGGCAGCTGAGGCCTGTTCGTGACTGGCCTTGGCCATGTCGGGGCTCTGAGGCTGCAGCTGCTGGTGGGTCTTCTTGTGGCGGTTGAGCTTGCTGCTCTGGGCACAGGCGTAAGGACACTGGTCACAGGCATAGGGCCGCTCGCCTGTGTGCGAGCGCATGTGCACCTTGAGGTTGCTGAAGGAGCTGAGGGTCTTCATGCACACAGGGCAGGTGGGGCTCCGCCGGGGGACGCCGTTTGCCCGGGAGCCCTTGGCCTCCACTTCCTGCCCCACCACTGCGGACATGGCTGCAGCCACCTCCGCCAGGCCCAGCAGTGGAGTCTCTGGGGCCTCCGATTCTGTCTGGTAGATGGACAGTCCATGGTCCCACTGGGCATGGCGCAGCAGTTTCCAGGCCCTGGTGAACTGTCGGCCACAGCGGAGGCAAATCAAGGTCTTCAGGTTCTCAAGTTCTGCAGAGATGGGCTGGGTGTTAGTGTGAAGGGTAAAAGGCATAGCAGTTGCAGGTCACAGCTTACCAGATGGACACATTCTGTGGGAAAGGCTATGTTCTAGGCCCCAAAATGGCAAGAGGACAGGGAAAACCCCTGCCCTCAGGAAGCTGATGTTCAGGGAGGGGGGGTAGATGGACAAGAAGCAAGGAAAATCTGGAGTGGATGATGAATATGCAAGGGTTCTTTCTGTGCTTGAAAATCATTGAGATGCCCTCCAGGCCAGGTAGCTCAATTGGATAGAGCATCATCCCCATACACCCAAGGTTGTGGGTTCAATCCCCAGTCAGAGCACATATAAGAAGCAACCAATGAATGCATAAGTAAGTGGTACAAATCAACTTTAAAAGAAAGGAAATCTTTGTAAAAAAAGTAAGTTAAAAAAAAAAAGTTAAAGAGTGAGGGACGGGGAGTGCTATTTCATATTGGGGGATCAAGAAGGCCTTGCTCAAAGTGACCAAAACCAGTGTGATAGCCCTAGCCGGTTTAGCTCAGTGGATAGAGCGTCGGCCTTCGAACCAAAGGGTCCCGGGTCCAATTCCGGTCAAAGGCATGTACCTGGAAGGGCACATGCAGGAGGCAACCAATCGATGTGTCTCTCACATGGATGTTTCCCCTTTCCCCCTTCCACTCTCTAAAAATCAATGGAAAAATATCTTCAGGTGAAGATTAACAAAAAACACACAAAAAAATTAAAATCAATAAAAACGTATTTTATAAGAACCCCCTCTTTGAGCCTGTTTCCACACTTGCTAGAATATGGGGATCCTCTCCCTTTTAGGGTTGTTGTGACCTCAAATGGGGAACGACTGAAAGTTTGGGTCCATGTAATCTCTCAGTAAACATTAGCTGGGCTGAGTCCACAATCCTCCAAGAGTCTCAGTGTCTTGTTCCAATAATCCCATCACAGCCCCTCCCTGCTCCCACTCAAATCACAGCTCTTCCTTTCATTATAGGACCCTCCCTGTGGCCCAGCCCTTTCGAGAAAATCGGTTTATAGGCTGGAAGCTGAAAATCGTGTCTAGTGCCATGGGAAGGGTTTAATTCCATTCCAAGAGAAGGAACCCAGGTGCCCAGGCCAGGGGCTTCCCAGCAAGCAGGACTGGGAGATTCCATGGGGAGGGGGCAACACTACCCTTCCAGCTGGCCTCAGGCCGCCCCTCCCCCAGACCACTGCCCTCCCCAGGGTCCCCCCTACTGCCACACTGGTCCAGCCACCTGGCCAGTTATTTCTGGCCAAGGGGAAGGAGAAGTGAAACCAGATTAGGGGGGCGTGTGTGGCAAGTCCCCAGACCAGTCTTCTGGGGCTGGCCACACCCAATGGGCCATCCTCCTTCCCTGCCCAGCCCTGCCCCCACCCGTCTCACCACCACTAGTCCCAGCCCTAGGACAGGGCAGGCCCTGGCCACGCCTAGGCTACACCCGATGGGGGAGCCAGAAAGGGGAAGTACTGCTCACTGCCCCGCCTGTCCAGCTCAGCCCCTTCTCTCACAGGAAGCCGGGCCCTTGAACTTGAGAGGGGGTTGCATCCCAGCTTTACTCACCTGAGTCCGGGCAAGGGCTGGGGCCTCTAGAGGGCTGACAGCCCAGCTTCTTGTGGTCCATGAAAGCAGTGATGGCCTTCAGCGGGAAGGTCTGCAGGCAGAGGCCGCAGGTCAACGTATCTGAGTGTTTGTCAGTCCAGGGCTGGCGGTCTGCAGGGAGGAAGCGGGTGGTGAGCATGGGGTGGGGCCAGAACAGGCTGGGGGTTCCGAGGGAGAGGGGAAACCCGGGGGTGAGAAGGGAGCCACGACCCAGCCACGGAAACATGGCAGGGGCAGGGGACGCGGAGCGGTGCCGGAGGAGGGTGTCCCACCCGAGAGTGAAGGGGGGAGGGGAGTGGGGCCCGGCACAGGGGGCTCTCACCGTGAGGATTAGGGACCGGAGAAGTCCACGGCGCCGACTGGTTCTGGGAGCCGAGGGCGAGGAGGGTGTCGGCGGCGGGCACCAGGCTAGGGCAGTAGCGGGGTTGGCCCTCGAGCCGGCCGGGCGCGGGCACTTCCTTTGAGGAACACGGCTGCAGCCCCGCGGCCTGCGGGGACCACGAACGTGGCTCGGGCTTCACGTCGATGACCAGCTCCCGCATCTCCGTCTCGTCGTCTGAGTAGGCGGCGGGCTCCGGGTCTACTCGGCGGGGCGCGCAGCCGGCCTTGCGGCGGGACATGGGTCGCGGTCCGGACGATCCGGCGAGCTGGAGGGCAGGCGGGCGGAAGGCGCGCGAGGCGTGTGCGCTCGGGCTGAGACGCTCAGGTGAGTGACTGCGGCGACTGGCCGCGAACTTTTACACGTGCTGGCCCGGCCGTGGCTCCGCCCACCGGGGCGGGGCCTGATGGGAGACGAAGGGGCGGCCCGCAGGGGCCCTGCCGGAGGCCCAGCTCAGTCTGAGCCGTGCCCCCTGGGTTTGGCTTAATGACTACGCCTAACGACACCGAGTTCACACGGCCAGCGAAGAAACGGCTATTTCAGATCCCGTTTTAGGGCTGGTGAAACTGAGGCACAGCATCCCCACAAACACCCAGGAGGGAGGAAAGGGTAGGGGCTGCGTTTCTAACTATGCCCCTAAGAGTATCTTGGACTCTTTCAGTAAATACATAATAAAAATTCACTGGGCAAACCTTTATTGAGTGCCTATTGTGCACCAGGTACTGTTCCAAGCACTGGGGATACTGCAGCGAACCCAACGGACAATAATCCCTGGCCCCCGAGTTTACTGGTTCAGGGAGACTACGCTCAACAAGATAACTATGTAAAACAGAGTGCCTTCCTGGGTGACCAGTGTCACCTGGAGCCAAACAAAGCTAGGAAGGGTTATAAAGGGGCAGGGTGACGTGGGGGGCGGGGGAGGGGAGGGGGCGCCTCAATTTTCTTTTCACACCAGGGAAAGGTATGGTGGAGTTGAGACCTGAGGGATGTGAGGGAGTCGGCCAGTCTCTGTTCAAGAATAACAAGGGGGGGGGGACTCTTTCCCCCTCCCCACGTGGGAGTCTGTACTTGTTCTTCAATAAATTTCCACCTTTGCTATACAAAATAATAATAATAATAATTAATAAATAAAAAGAATAACAAAGAGGGAGGAGACGGACAGGAGGGGGGTTTGAGCTCCGTGAGAAAATGGAGTCAGCTGCGAGAGGGTCTTTTGACCACTTGGAAGTCTTGGTGTTTGGAGAGGTGAGTCTTGGGGGCTTGAGCAAAGAGGATTATGATCATGTACATATCTACTCTGCTCCTACACCTGGAATAGCCATGAAAGCCAAATAGCCAACTGTCTTACCTCTCTCCACACGGCCTCCTTGAACTTCCCTCTTCAAAGCAGCTCTTTCAGATCACTGTTTGAAGTGGCATCAACACCCTGCCCCACCCTCCAACCCTTACAAGTTTTCTTTTCTTCCTGACACCAACCACATCATGATACAGAACGGTTTCTTGACTGTCCTCTCCCTTCCCCCACCGTATACAAGGCTCCTTAAAGTCAGGGCCAGAGTCTGTCCTCCCCCAGATTCCCCAGCCCTGCACTCCAGCACCGAGTGGATTTCATGGACTAACCAGGCTGCGTCCCCCCACCCCCCAGTTCTGCTCCTGGCCCCTCAGGGTCAGGGTTCCTCACATTGTTATGTTATTCAGATCTCCCTCAGGGGTGCTGAATTGTCCTCCTGAGAGCCAAAGGCCACCTTGACCAAGGTACCAGTAGCTCCACCCTGCTTAAAGCCTTATAATAATTACACTCCATGACCTCCATCTGTCCCCAGTTCCCTCCTGGGCCTCGTTTCCCCAGATGTTACCTGAGTTGGTTTCTTCACTGCCACCTTCTGACCACCCAATTAAAGAAGCTCACCAACCCTGCCACCCACGAACCAATGCCTTTATTTTATTCCTTTTACATCACCAACAAGGCCCCATGCATTTGTTGAAGCATTTGCTCATGTATCTATCTTATTCTGTCCCTCCCAGCCACCCTAGAATGCAGTTATGAGAAAGCAGGAGTCCAGTCTGTCTTGTTCATAAACAGAGCCCCTGTTCCTTCATAGTTCAGTCAACAAATATGTATTGAGCTCCTGCATTCTTTCAATAGATGTTGGTGGGGGGCCTCACTGTGCCAGCCATTAAGCCTTGGGGAGCTAGTGGGAAGCAGAGGCTCACAAAGTCCCCGCCTTAGTGAACCCGTGTGGAAGTGGATTGTCTGAGCCCAGAGCAGCGAGGTTCCTGAGTATCTGGAACTGCTGGTCTGCCTGTCAGGGCCTCGGTTTCCTCTGTGAAATGGGACTGCAGGGAGGGCTGCGGGACAAAAAGGCTGCCTCCGGTTCTTCCAGCTGCTGCTCTCCAAGGCTTTTTTTTTTTTTTTTTTTTTTTTGGCTGCTTGGAGCATAATCTCAAGGTTTCAAGTAGGGGAGGTGGGGTCGGGACTGGAAGAAACGGTTAGGAGTGTGCACGTGTAGGGGATGTGGGGGATGGGGCAGAAACCAAGTTCTGCCTTTAACCCCTCTTTGAACCTCAATATCTTCTTCCATAAAATGGGCCTCCTGGTCCCCCCACCTCGCAGACGGCGGACGAGATCCAAGCGCCCGACCACGCCACCCGCGTCGGGCTGTGCGGGCGTTCCAGCCCGGGAGCCCGCCCGCGACCACGTGGGGCGGCGGCGGCCGCGGCGGAACGCAGGCGGGGCGGCGCGCGGCCCGCCCGAGCCTCTGCCTCGGGGACGCCGGCGGAAGTGGGGGCGCCAGCACGCAGACCTCGGTGAGTTCGGGGGTTGGTTGGGGAGAGCGCACCTTCCCTCGCCCCAGTCCCGGCCCCGGACTCCCGCCCGCGGGCAGGCCGGGAGGGGCGGGAAGAGGCTGGTCCGCGTCCGCTACGCGGGCTGCGGTGACGTTGCGGCCCCCGAACGGCCGCACCGCGGAGTTCGGGTTGGAACGCGCGAGCGGGGGTGTTCCCGCGCCGGGGTGAGGTGGGAGCAGGGGGGGCGAGGGTAATGACTCCGGTGACGGTAACAGTCACAAGAGCAGCAGTCAGACCCCCGCCGCTTCCAGGGCGGAATCGCTGGCCTAATCCGAGCGGGAGACGGGAAGAATGTCCAGCCCTGGGCGGAGTGGGGAGTGGACGCCTGGGGGCCGGGAGGACCTACTTAGGATAAGAATAGGAGAGCGATGGGTGGTCAGGGAGGAATTGAAAGGAAACTGACCGGCCCTGGGGGTGGAGGGGGGGGGGGGAGGAGTCTCTCGGAAGGCCCATTGAACTAATATGCATCCAGGTGGGCAGCCCATGGGGTGTGTGGACAGACAGGTCACCTTGGTTAACTAGGGGGCCTCGTTGTTAAACTGGTAACTCAGCTGGTTCCCTCCCCGGCAATTGAAGAGTTGGCTAAACATTTGTCCGAAGATCTGATCCATTGCCATTTTCTTTTCTTTTTTAAAAAGATATATTTTATTGATTTTTTTTACAGAGAGGAATAGAGAGTTAGAAACATCGATGAGAGAGAAACATCGATCAGCTGTCTCCTGCACACTCCCTACTGGGGATGTGCCCGCAACCAAGGTACATGCCCTTGACTGGAATCGAACCTGGGACCCTTCAGTCCCCAGGCCGACGCTCTACCCACTGAGCCAAACCGGTCAGGGCGCCATTTTCTTGAAAGTGAGTACTGAGGCCCCAAGGAGGGAGGTCTGTGCGTCCCTTGCCCCTGCCATTGACCTCAGTGATGAGATCTGGAGTCAAACGGATTAGTTTGTCAAGTAGTGGGGGATGGGTTTGGACGTGGTTCCTGAAACCTTCCAGCAGGAAATCCTTGCCCGGGAGGCCAAAAGGATAAAGGACTCGAGGATCTGGTCACCTGGGAGAGTGGATTAAGGCCTGCTTTTGTCTTCTTGGGCACGCCCTTTGTGGCCTTTCTCAAGCCAGTTTCTTCTCTTTTTTCCTCTCATTTATTTTCCTTTTTTTAATTTTTAAAAATATGTTTTTATTGATTTTTAGAGAGAGAGGAAGGCGAGGGATAGAGAGAGAGAAACATCAATGAGAGAGAAACATCACTGATCCCCCATAGGGGATCGAACCTGCAACCCAGGCATGTGCCCTGACCAGGAATCAAACAGTGACCTCTTGGTTGCTGGGTCGATGCTCATCACCTGAGCCACACCAGCTGGACTAGTTTCCTTTTTAAAAAATGTAGATTTAAAGTCATCCAACATACAGATGTAACTCTGGCTCCTTACATATTTTGTTCTATCTAAAGTTAGGTATTTTAGCTCTGAGATGAAGAAAATGATCCCATTAAAATGACAAGATTTCTGAAAAAATGGGTTTCATATTTAATTGACGGGAAATAAACTCCCACTATCCCTCCCCCCAAAAACAAACAAACAAACAAAAACCTCTAGTCCAGAGCTACAGGAAGACCATTCACAACCCTGGCTAGCACATGGTGTCCATGCAGAGAGAGGGCCCTGAGTCAAGCAATGTTGTTAAACTTTTTAAACAAGCAACTTCTTTATTGTTCAGAAAAAGAAGACTGAAGAAAAGCGTTTTCCTTTTAGCCCAAGCGACTATGAATAGTAAAAACCAACCAATTTAAAGTCCCTGGAAGGCATGCAGCTTAGAATCTCCTAACGCACACAGTCAGCTCCCAGGCTCTGAGTCTGCCTCTTGTGGAGACTGGTGCTCTCTGGGTCACCAGCCGTTTGTCCTTCTGCGGGGGTTTTGAGTGGCCGCTGCTTTGGCATCTGGCTGCTGGGCTTCACTTTTGGGATCTTCTCCACTTCCAGCACTTTTCTTTCTCTGGTCTGCTGCCACGGCATTTATGATTTCCGGCAGTGGCTGATCACTTCCATGGAGCTGGGCTGGAGTTCATAAACCTGGACTTGACCTGGGACATCTGTTGCTTTCTGTTCAATTTTTTCCAGGGTAGTCTGAACCTTCCTAACACCATCTCCCCTGGCCTGACGGACATCAGCTGGTCGTCCTTCAGGATCTACCCAATCCAGAGCCAGTAGCTCTTTGGTCCATTATCAGGTATCTGTTGTCCGTCTTCTTACCTTCAGAGTTATCCACAAGCCTGCTCCGGGATGGCTTCTACTCTTAGCACCCCTGGATGTTAGGGGGGTACCTCAGCTTCTCCTGGCTTTGGAGGTGTGGCTTCTCGAGGCAGGGCTGGGGCTGCCCTCTCGTCTGCAGCCACATTCGCGGAGGATCATCAGATCAGTTTCTTCTCAGGTCACACCTTGGCTCCAAACCTCCGAGGGCTCCCCTGTGCCGGCTGGGAAAAGTCTGCTCTTCCGCACAGGGCAGGCCGCCTGGGTTTGGCTCCCTTTTCCTGCCACCCACTCGCTTGCACCCAGCAAATGATTTGGCATCTCCCAGCTCCAGTTTTCTTCTGTGGAGAATGGGGATTGCACTCCTATGACCAAATCTGTTTGTTACCCTGCCCTCCCTCCCCCAATGGAGAGAACAAGGCCCTGCGCTGACCCGCCTGAATTTTGTTTTATCCAGGGATTTAATTTAATGGCCAAGTCCTTGGCCACTTGCTTAATTTTCCATAAACCCTTTATTTTGTACTAATCCTGGAGACTAGTTATTTCTTTTAAACCACTCAAGTGGTAATCTAGGTTGGGGGATAGCCCTCGGGGCTGATGACCTTTGTATTAAGCTTGGAGTGCCCTGGTCAAATAGATTAGAAGATGTATTTGTCCATTAATCCCATTTACTGTGGTCTTCCAGACCAGGCAAAACCTGGGGCTTTCCATGGCTCTGCTTTTACTCTCAGTCCATCAGCAAACAGTGAGAGCTCTCAACTTTCAAAGCATACCCTAATCTGACCACTTCTCGAACCCCCACTGTTACCACCCCATCCCAGGCACCATCGCCATCCACCCAGACCACTGTGGTGCCTTCCTCACTGGGCTCCCCGCTTCTACTCTGCCCCCCACTGTCCATTTTCTGTGCCGCAGGCAGAGGGATCCTGTGAAAACCAAAGTCAGGTCCTGTCCCTCCTCTAGTCAGAACCTCCATGGCTCCTGTCTCACCCAGAGTACAAGCCCAAGCTCTGGCCAGGGTCCTCAGGGCCCCTGAACGTTCTGCCTCTGCCCCCACCTCGGCCTCCACCTCTTCCGCGCTGGCCTCCTGGCTAAGCCTCAGAGTCACCCTTCCTTGGTCTTTGTATTTGCTGTTCCCGCTGACTGGAAGGCTTCCCCCCCACCCCCCACCCCCATCTCCACATGGTTTGATTCCTATTTCATTGAGGTCTGTGCTCACAGGTGACCTCATCGGAGAGATCTCCCCTGAGTGCCCTGCGTTCTGGAAACCCTCTCTTGCCCCGAGGCTGAGCCAGGTGTTTCCTCGGGGCTCTTGACGCCCTAGGGCTCCTTCATTCCAGCCCTGCCTATTCTGGGTCAACATTGTCTAGATTAGAGACAAGTCTGTGTCACCCGCGAGGGCAGGGCCGGGCTGTTCCAGTCACAGCTGTGTCCCCACTACCACACGGCATGGGCTGGGCACAGAGCAGGAACTAAGATAATGTGGATGGGCGAATCTTTACATTCCGTAAATGAATATTTACAGACCTCCCCCTGGGCCAGGCCCTAAGAGGGGCTGGGGGTGGAGTTGTGAAGTAATCGGACATGTTCCTTCTCTCAAAGGCTGTGTTCTGTGGCAGAGCAGACGGCACATAGGAAAGCAAAGAAATACATTTTGTCAGGAGGTGATGGGGCTCAGAAGAAAAGATAATGTGGGGTGAAAGGGCCATTATTTTTCTCCTAGTGAAGGTGGTGTTTGCACAATGACCTGAATGAAGCGAGGGAGGAAGGTGAACCATGACTGGAAAAACATTATGTCTCCCATTTGGGAGAGGGTTCTAGGCAGCAAGAACAGCGTGTGCAAAGGGCCTGAGGCAGGAATGTGCTTGGCATGTTCAAGGACCAACAGTGAGCAAAGGGTGGAGCGGGGAGAGGTGATGGGTCAGAGAGGTGATGGGTCCTCCTATGTAGCCTTTATAAGAACTTCGGCTTTTGCTGTGGCTGAGGCAGGAGCAGATGAGAGCTCTTCGTAGAGGAGGGATTGCGATGAGACTTAGTTCTAACAGGATCTCTCTGACAGCTGAGTGGGGAAGAGACTGAGGGGTGAAGGTAGAGGCATGGTGCCCAAAGGAAAGAAGACTGACTGCAAGTCTAGGTGGGAGGTGCTGGTGGCTGGAATGAGGAGGAGGCAGAGTGGGGGAATGAGAAATTAACCAGATTCTGGATTTGTGGTGTGTTTTTGTTTGTTTGTTTTGGGGGGGGGGTTGTTTTGTTAATCTTCATTCGAGGATTTTTTTCCATTGATTTTTAAAGAGAGTGGAAGGAAGGGAGGGAGGGGGAGAGAAAGAGAAAGAGAGATTGGTTGCTTCCCACACGCCTCCCACACATACCCTATTTGGGACCAGGAATTGAACCTGCAACCCAGGTACTTGCCCTTGGTTGGAATAGAACATTCGACTCTTCGGTGATTGACACTCTAACCTCTGAGCCACACTGGCCAGGACCTGGATGCATTTTTGAAGTGGAGCTGACAAACTTTACTGGTGGATTGGTTGAATGTGGGTAGCAGAGAAATTGAGGAGTCTGGACACTGGGGTGTCCTTTATCTGTGTGATCACCAACCTCCCCCCAGAGATTCTCCCTTCTCCCAACACTCTAGGTCTTTTTTTTTTTTTTTTTTTTTTTTAATATTTTTTATTGATTTTTCACAGAGAGGAAGGAGAGGGATAGAGAGTTAGAAACATCGATCAGCTGCCTCCTGCACACCCCCCACCGGGGATGTGCCCGCAACCAAGGTACATGCCCCCGACTGGAATCGAACCTGGGACCCTTCAGTCCGCAGGCCGACGCTCTATCCACTGAGCCAAACCGGTTTCGGCACTCTAGGTCTTTTTTATGCTTCATTTCACAGATGAGGAACTGGGGCAGGGAGACTGCCCATAGAGTTGCAGTGATGTGCCCAGATCCCTGGTAGTGAATCTGGGCTTAAGACCCACTGGTCTCCCCCAATTCACATCCTTATCCTTCCTCCCTGATGGAAAGCTGTGACCCCACCCCCTTTCTTGCAAGGCCAAGCTAAGAGTGGGTTTTACATTTTTAAGTGTTTGGAAACTTTTTAAAAATTTGTTTGTACTGTGTGAAATTATATAAAATTCAAATTCAGTGTCCCAGTAAGTAAGGTTTTATTGGAGCACTAAAGGTCTGGTGCATGAATTTGTGCTCATCGTTGGGTCCCTCAGCCTGGCTTGTGGGATCGGGCTGAAACTGGCTCTCTGACATCCCCAAGGGGTCCCGGATTGCTAGAGGGTGCAGACCAGGCCAAGGACCCCACCGGTGTCACGATCGAGGCTGGGGAGGAACGCAGGAGGGCTCCAGGGCATGTCTGGACCTTCTGGCTCAGTCCCAATCAGCTGGACCCCAGCAGCAAGCTAACCTACAAGTTGGAGCATCTGCCCCCTGATGGTCAGTGCACATCATAGCTACTGGTTGACCCGTCGACTGTCTGCCCCCTGGTGGTCAGTGCACGTCATGTTGAGGGGCCTTAGCATATCATTAGCATATTATGCTTTGATTGGTTGAATGGCCGACCAGACAACCGGATACTTAGCATATTAGGCTTTTATTATATAGAATAGCCATGTTCATAGTTTATGTTTTATTTATGGTTTTCCTGCTACTATGGCAGAGTTGAGTAGTGTGACAGAGACTCTATGACCCATGAAGCCTAAAATATTTACTATT